>NC_056522.1:291175619-291185664 GCF_019175285.1 Sceloporus undulatus | reverse complement strand
AGTCCAATCCTGTTTGGGGGCCCCCTACTGTAAGTACTCCGTGTATTGTCTGGATTCAACTTGAGCTTGTTTTCCCTCATCCAATCCATTACTGCCTGAGAGACACTGGTTGAGGGGAGAGATACCATCTGATGGGGTGATTGGGGGTCTCACTCATAGGGTTCTCTCACCATAAGTTGAAGTATAAAGCCCTAAATGGCTTGGGCCCAGGGTACTTAGAGACTGCCCTCCTCATAATCATCGCCCCACACTCTCAGATCTGGGGATAAACATCTTTAAAGGTTCCAGATGCGAGACGAGCTGTCACCACGCAAAGGGCCTCTCAATTGCGGCCCCTAAGCTCTGGAACTGATCCCCGACAGCTCCGCTCGACCCCCCCTAGCCCAATTTAAAAAAGGGCTGAAAACGTATTTGTTCAAACAGGCTTACCCCAATAGCCCTATATGTCCCCCTCCCCCCATTGTTAGCTTGGAAGTGTTATTGTGTATTGCCGTTGTTTTATGCTGAAATTGTAATTTTTATTGTAATCTTTTATCTGTATTTTGGGATGATAAATCCCATATTGTACGCCGCCTTGATCCCTAGGAGGCGGGATAGAAATAAAATTTTTATTATTTATTTATTTAAGTTGATTGACAGCAGCTAACCAATAACACTGCTCCATATTCCATTTATACATGTATTTACAATGTGTGCACTATTGTCATAATTGTCCTTGAATCCCACCTTCAGCTCCAAGCAATTAAGGTCTGTCTGCTAGCAATTGAGGCACTGCAGGATGATGCTTCCAGTCTCTCCCAGCAGAGGCTGTGATAATCAGAAGAAGGCTGTCTGTCACAATTCCTTCTCCCACTGAGATGCCTGGTGGGTGAGGACTGGACACATCATTCCACTGTGCTTGATTGCCAGCAGAATGGACTTCTGCTGCTCGCTTCAGCTGCTTGTTTAACCTAGATTTGAGGAGGAGGTATCAAGAAAGGAGACAACACATAGGTGCCTTACAGACTTCCAGAAGGGGCAGTCTCGCGCCACTGCCGGTTGCTCCATGAGGGAGCCACAGCAGCCAAACTGTGCGGCTCCCTCGCGGAGCAAGAAGAAGCGCCAAAATGGCGCTTCTTCCTGGCCCTGGAAGGCATCGCAAGCCGCGAGGCAGCACTCGCGGCACCACTTCCGGTGCGCGATGTCCGGATGCTGCGCGTCTGTGACGTCAAAATGGCGGTGCCATCTGTATAGGTGCTGCCATTTTGATGCACCATTATGCATGAGGAGCAAGGCGCGTCAGGAAGTGCTGCCCGTCACACGTAATGACAGCGCCTCAAGGGGCCCGTCTGTAACGCGCCTTTGTTAACATTTCATAACTAGAGTCATAGAGTTGGAAGAAACCACAAGGGCATCCAGTCCAACCTGCATTGCAGGATATCTCAATCAAAGCATCCCCAACAGATGGCCATCCAGCCTCTGTTTAAAGATCTCCAGGGAAGGAGATGGACCACACTCTAAGGGAGTGTGTTCCACTGTCAGGAAATTCCTCCTAATGTTGAGATGGAATCTATTTTTCCCCCTGTAGCTTTGTATTCATTATTCCGGGTCCTGTTCTCTGGAGCAGCAGAAAAACAAACTTGCTCACTCCTCAATATGACATCCCTTCAAATATTTAAGCAGGGCTATTATATCACCTCTTAACCTTCTCTTCTCCAGGCTAAACATCCCCAGCTCCTTAAGTCGTTCCTCATAGGCATGGTTTCCAGAGCCTTCATCATTTTTGGTCGCCATCCTTATGGACACGCTCCTGCTTCCCACATCCTTTTTGAATTGTTTTGCCCAGAACTGGACACAGTATTCTAGGTGAGGGCCTGGGTCAAGGCAGAATAGAGTAGGCTGGCCCAGTACCATCCAGGGGCTGGCCTGAAGAAGGAGGCTCCTCCCTCCCTAACTGTCATCTTTCCTGCAACCTTCAGTCCTAGAGGGGCTCACGCTCCCCTCAAAGGACTGTGTTCGCAGTCTGGGGGTGCTTCTTGACCCGTTGCTTCAGATGAGGAATCAGGTGAATGCAACAGTCAAGAGCGCCTGCTATCAGCTTTGGCTGATACGCCAGCTGCACCCTTTCCTGAAACAGGGTGACCTTGAAACTGGAGTACATGTGCTGGTAACCTCAAGATTTGATTTTTGCATTGCGCTCTACATGGGGCTACCCTTGTGCCTAGTCCGGAAACTCCAGTTGGTACAGAATATGGCAGCCAGGTTGGTCACAGGAACAGCAAGGAGTGACCATATAACACCAATACTGAAGTCACTCCACTGGCTGCCTATCAGTTTCCGGGCACAGTACAAGGTGTTGGTTATTATCACCTTTAAAGCCCTACATGGCTTGGGCCCAACCTATCTAAGGGATCGCCTGCTTCCATACAATCCGCCCCGTACCCTCAGGTCCTCTGGGAGGAATTTATTACAGCCCTTAAAGACCAGGTTGACGGCAACCTCCCAGAGGACATTCTCTGCAACTGCTCCCAATTTATGGAATGGCCTGCCAGACGAGATCTGTCAAATTACCAATCTAGAAAGCTTTAAAAAGGCCATCAAGACGGATCTCTTCTGGCAAGCCTTCCCGGAATAAAATGCTCAGCCACAAATAAGACCTCCCATCCAGTGAACTCTGTCCATGATGATTTTTATCTAGCTTAGTCGGTTTTAATATGTAGTTTTAAATCTTACATTGTTTAATCTTGTTTTAAGGTGGGGGTATTATGTATATAGAGATGTATTTTAACCTGTTGTACGCCGCTTTGATTGCCTGGCAAAAAGCGGGATAGAAATAAAAAAAAAATATTATTTATTATCATCAATTGCCCTGCTCAGATTTTGCAGACTTAGGGGCAAGTGTTATTTAGTTGATCTTATCTAACTGTAATAGAGTTTTCTTCTTTTCCTATTACCTTCTACCTATCATTGCCTTTCTAGTGAGTCATGTCTTTTCATGATCTGTCTAAAGTATGAAGGTTTCAGTTTAGTTGGCCTCTAGGTAGAGTTCAGAGAGTTGATCTAAGGCTAATTCATTTGTCCTTTTGGCAATCCAGAATGTCCATGAAATTCTCCTCCAGCACTACATGTCAAATGGTTTTATTTTTTTCCTATTAGTTTGGAAGAAAATCAAATTTCAGTTTCCTATAGAGTAGTTATGAATTCACAATGCTAGACTGAAAATCCAAAACTGCAATATAGGATGCAAAAGGATCTTGTAGCACCTTTGAGACGAATAGAAAAAAGGAGTTGGTAACATGAACCCATGTCCTCAGTTATATGCATACTGAGCACCTTGTTCTGACCTCAGAATGAGGGACCCATGACAGTGGATGCACCAGGTGACCTGGTGGGACACCTGTGCAGACAGTCACCATAAAATGGAAACAGGGAGCTCCTGGTATTTATATCCTGTTTCATACCTTCAAGGAGTACTTGAAGTTATCATCCAGCATAACAAAAGTAGTGATGGTTTTCCCATTGAACTGACAAAAGGTATCTGGAACAGCTGATGGCTTGAACAACAAAGTGACAAAACATGGCTTGAACAACAGAGTGAACAACAGAATGACAAAACATTGATTGCATCTGAGACAATCCCTAGATAGTTGGACAGGAAGGGTGACTAAGAACACAGCATTAGTAGAAGACAGATGGTAGAAGATTATCTTTAATTCTTTTTGCAGTGGTGCTCACTTTGTCTTTAAATATGAAGATGGGGTGGGGGGGTGGAGTGAGCAGCAAGCCCATTTAACTTTTGTTTTAATACAATGCACTGGTAATCTCTGGATTGGACTTCTGCAATATGCTCTACATGGGGCTACGTCATGCCAAGCTCGGAAACTCCAACTGGTACAAAACATGGCAGCCAGAATGATCACAGGTACTTCTCATAATGATCATATGATAGCGCTTTGGAAGTCCCTCCACTGGCTGCCAATTAGTTTCTGGGCAAGGTACAAGGTGTTGGTGATTACTTTTAAAGCCCTACATGGCTTGGATCCAGAATACTTAAGGGAACGCCTTCTTCCGTACTGTCCTTCCCACACATTAAGTTCCTCTGGGAAAAATCTACTTCAGCCTAAAATATCCAGGCTGACATCAGTTACCCAGAGGGCATTCTTCATCGCTGCTCCAAAGCTATGAAATGACCTGCCAGAGGAGATCCATCACTTTTCCATCCTTACAGCCTTTAAGAAGGCCCTTAAAATGGATCTCTTCTGGCAGGCCTTCCCAACTTAGCTTCCTCTCCCTGCATATGAATATGAATACGTGCTTGTGACCCTTAATTGTGCTTTTCTCTGTCCGCCAAATTTCCCCCCAATTTTAGCCATTTATATTTTAATGTTTTATATTGTTTATTAATATTGTTGTTTTAGCATGGGGCTGAGAAAGGGATTATTTTTAATCTGTTTGCCTTTGTAATTGTATTTTTTATTGCTGTAACCCTTCAGGATTCCCTGTGATTGGGTAGGATATAAATAAATCATTTATCATCATCATCATCATCATCATCATCATCATCATCATCATACTATCCCACACCTCCTTGGGGTCAGTGTGTCTTCTCATACATGTAACTTTCTGGTGTTCCAAAGATAACTGTGACCTCTCAAAAACATGCCTGATGCTAGATACCAAATATGAAAGCCCATATCCAGTGTGGTCGGTATAAGCAGGATATTTTTAAAGCAGCTGAGAAAGTAGGAAGGGACAAAAATAAACATGGCTACCCTAGATGAACAATGACGTTTGCAGCATTTGCTCCAAGACTTTTTTCCAAGCTTTTGAAATATTCTGTGGAGAAAGTTGAAGGCATTCTCTAAGAATTCTTTTAAAAAATCTATCACTGCTGAAATGTCTTCCACAAAGAGCTGATGTCTGCTAATTAACAAAGTGATTGCCTACAAACTTTATGGCTTAAAATAAAAATGATGAATATCTTGAGATGCAGAAGTGAGGTGGAGCCATCAAAACATTAAAATGCTCATTTGAAAGGTCTACTTCTCTG
The DNA here is from genome assembly GCF_019175285.1 of Sceloporus undulatus. NCBI lineage: Eukaryota > Metazoa > Chordata > Lepidosauria > Squamata > Phrynosomatidae > Sceloporus > Sceloporus undulatus. The sequence goes on along the minus strand of NC_056522.1, from coordinate 291,180,635 downwards.
ATCCCCTCAAATTTTTTATGATAAATTATGCCTACACCATATTTCTGAGTTGTCTATGTCAACAAAATCTTTTGAAGAAGATATTGGAATACATGTGGAAATGTCTTTTTCATGAAAGTATATGATGCTTTGGGGAAGTTAGCAGAGCTCTGGGTTTGCACTGGAACCTCTACAATTGAATTTATGCAATATATACATGTATATTAAATTGTCCTTAACATTTAAACATAATACCAATGAAAAGGGCCATACATATTCATCAACCTACTTCAGTGTCACTACACATGATGTTTATCCTTAGGTTATTTTTTAGCTGTATGCTCTACTTGCCTCTTTTGAGAGCACTGAGTACTGGAATTATTTATTATGACTTTGTTATTCCTTACCTGCATTTCTTCTAATGACCTTAAGGCAGCATACTTGGCCTCGCCTTCTCCCCAGTTTACCATCACAAAAACCCTGGGAGATCAGATTAAACTGAGAGTGATTGGCTCAAGATCACTCAGTTAGTTTCATGGCTAGTGGGCACTTCAATCCAGCTCTCCTAAATCCCAGTCCAACCACTACATCATACTGTCTTTCTATATAGCTACTACTTCTCTTCAGTTTCAAGTTTTCCCCTTAGCCTTTTTAGGATACAGTAGATGCCTGATGAATAACTGAATGAACAAAAAGCATATTTTGTATGTGACAATTGCTACCTACATGTGGTATCAAAAATACATGTATAGATTGGGGGGGGGGAGTGTTCCTGCTTATAAGACACACTGCCTATCTGACCCATTGAATGCTGAGACAAACAGCTTTTTCAGTCCTGACAACCATTGTCTGATGGGTGGAGGAAGAGGAAAAAATTGTAGTGAAAAAATCGCCTTTTTCCATCCTCTGTCTTGTTAGCTCTACCAGAAGGGTGGAAGAGAGGAAGTATGCCAGTCTTTTCCACTTGTCATGTTCTACCTGAAGAAGACTTAGGGGCTAACAGACCATGCCTTTGGAGCATCCTGCCCCCCTTTCTGGATTGGGCCCATGACAACTACACACCACAACCCTGATCTGGCATTTTTCCAGCCCTAAAAAAACAGCAAAATGCAGCTCCTTTTAGAGCCGGAAAAAGGGTGCCTTTGCTGCTGTGGTGGCACTTTCTGGAGCTCCTTTTGGGATGTGTCATCTGGATGTAGCACCAAAGGAGCGCCGTGATGCTGCCCCTGCGATCAAGCACAGGGTGTGACACTGGCATCAGGGTATTATTGGGGCATGCATCGTGCAGATGCCACTCCACCACTCTGCCTCAAGGCCAGCATTAAATGCTGGTCTGTTTCGCCTCTTACTCAGATGAAAAAAGAGAAAAAGAAAACCAGGATGCTGGCCCTACTTGGATGCAGGGAAGGCTGGTAATCCTGCCATAGGACCAGCAGAGGCAGAGTCTAGTTAATCCCAAACAATTATTGCAGATCAAGAGGAGGAGGCACAGGACAGACAGCACTCTGCTCCACTTCGAATACAGGCTACTGAGCTAATGAGGCCAGCTGAGCTGATTAACTGCTTCCTATAAATTAGTTCAGCCTTGGGAATTCTGTTGCTGTAGAACAGTGGTTGCCAAACTTTGGTCCTCCAGGTATTTTTGACTTCCATTCCCAGAAGATCCAGCCAGCTTTGATAACAGTCAGGAATTTTGGGAGCTGAAGTTAATAACATCTGGAAGGCCAATGTTTGGGAACCACTGCTGTAGAGTGACACTTCCCAAACCTCCAAGTAACCTTGTCTGACTTTCTGGCTCTGTAGATCTTTTCAGTAACTCTCCTCTCAGCTTTGGAATCTGCTCAGGACTGGTTTCTCACTTTGGACTGGCTGGAGGACACTTCTGTTTTTCAACTCACATAAGCTTTGGGACTGGACTGGCTTCCTATACCAGTTCTTGCAAACAGTTGATGTGTTCACCTGTGCACTCGCTTGCTTTAAACAGGATACCACTGCTCTAGAGATTGGTATAATTTTTGCCCTATTCTAACAGTGTGTCTGGGAAATGGAAGGAATTTGGTTCCTTTGGAAACTCACATTTCCCACCATGGTCCTAAAATACCCATGTTATGGCCTCCATTAGCGGCATTATCTTCAGACAATGACCTAGAGGTTTTCAAACCAAACACCACAAAATGGTAATCAGAGTCAGGGAACCAATGGGAGGATCAGGAGGATCTTGGAAGACAGTAGTCAAGCCCTACCCTGAAGATACAAATAAACCTGCTCTGATTTGCAAACAGAGACTAAGTGGTGCCTGAAGATGTAGCCTTCATCACTCAACACCAGATCCACCACCTGATAAACAAAGACTCCTCACAAGTTGAAGAATACATATGAAAAAGGCATTCTTCAGGATTAGATCATTCATCAGATGACAATGATGGCCCACAGTTGCAGGGTGTGGAAAGCTTAGGCCTAAAATCATATTCAATTAAAGGCACAGAATATGGAAACAATATGTGCGCACCAGCTCTCCTATAGAGCCTGTAGGTCACTTACTACCAACCTGTTCACGGGACTTCCCCTTTCCCCTATTCATATGAAATTTTGACTGCCTTCAAAAATTGTTTTGGATGCTAACACCTGCTTGCACATTTCCCCCCTTTCCTTCCCCAAATGACAGTTTTCACATCAGAGAAGCACTAGCTGTGAAACATTCTGCAGGCTTTCAGACTAGATTGCAAGGCTAGATCTCCTTAAATTATGTTGCCTAAGATCCTCTGGTAGGAACAAACTAAAACACTGTATATTTCCAGATATAAATTCCATGCCATTATCCCCCTCCACATCATCACGTGGGTCTTAGTGACACATAAAGCAGAAAATAGGAAGTAGTGGGATAAACCTAAAAGACAAGTAGTGATGAAAAAGAGGAAATTTTTGTGGGATGAGGGACTGATAAGCGAGATGTTGACTCCTATATGCAATCAGGAAGAGAAATTGTTACCATGACACCAACAGAATTTCTGATTTGTTGATGCAAACACACACATGAGCATTTCTTGACAAAAATCAGAGAATATACAAGAGAAAGTTTTCTGGTTAAACCTTTTGCCATTAATTATACTCTAAATTGATGCTTTTTTTAGTAACCTGATTATCTGTGTTACAACTACAACTGTTTTATACTGATCACGTTTACTGTTAATGCATGGTTGTGAACCTGCTTTGACTGTACTGGGTTTGTGCCATCCCCCATAAAACTAGTCCTTGTGAGCACAAAGACTGCAGTATTTATGAAGGTTCTATGCATTGATGTTTCCGTGATCATTTTAGGAGGCTGAAAGGAGCCACATGTAGAAAGTGCTTAAGTGGCTTCCTCCACAAGAGTCTTTTATGTACACCACTTGTGCATAAAACAAAGTTGCATCAGGGAGATGGTCCGGCTAGTAGGAGAAGCAGCAAGGATAAAAATTACTAATTCTCTTTTCTTTTCTCCTTTACCTGCATAATCTAAACCAGGGTTAGACAACCCAGAGCTTTCCACTGGTTTTGTACATCAACTGCCTGCCATAAGTCTCAGACAGCATGGCGAGAGACTGTGGGAGCTGTAATCCAAAATATATGAATACCACCAAGTGGCTTTCCCCCCCCCCCCTTGTTTTTTTCTTGGTCACTGCATAGAACCATATATTGATAATGCAAAAACCAGACTGATGGAAAGCAGAGGGAACAACAGAAAAGCATCCATCTATTTTCCTGCAGCTGAACAGAAATTGGCAGACATCTTCAGGAACCCCAGACCTCCTAGGGTCACTTGGAAGTCCCAAAGGCTGACATGGGAAAGAGAAACAGCTAAATTAGAATATACCCACAAACTCCAATCATCTTCCACCTCTGTGATTCTATTATTCTAATGGCTTCCTGGCACAGTTCGTGTATTATAACACTGGTTAACACCTCAGCCTCACAAGACTGCTCTAAGGCAGTTTATCATATCATACTTTGGCGTGTGCAAAACATTGCAGCCAGAATGCTGACTGGGATCAGTTATAGAAACCACATAACTACATTACTGAAACAGCTTCACTGGCTACTGGTTCGTATCAAGGCACAATTCAAAGTGCTGGTTATGACATATAAAACCTACATGGCTTAGGCCCAGATTATTTGAGAGACTATGGAGTTTATCACACTGAAAGTTACTCAGCTCAAATCCAGGGTGACTCCTGGTTCTGCAATGTGAATTCACATCATAACATGAATGTTTTATCACACCAGGTTGCCTTTGCCCTTCTGAATTGAGGAGGAATCGAATCCAAGGCTAGTCACTTGATGCAGATTCATGCAAAGCGGAGTGAGTGCACACTGTATTACCACACCAGTGCATACCATGCAGATTCAACTTGATTTGAATTGGGATCCTTGCGCATGCTCAGTGGGGCTCTGAAGTCATCCTGAACCTTTGCACTTCCGGGGTGAAGAAGGGAGCCTGGTTCCACTTTCATGTGAATGCTAACCTCACGTGAATGACAGCTGCACCTTTCTTCCTGCCTTCTATTTTCCCATCCCTGGCAGCCAAATTCAAAGGGGCCCTCTGTGTCAGAGCCTCCATCCATTTCAGCCTCATCTACATCTGTTCTCCTGTCATTCTCCTCACCTATTTCAGCCACATCTATATCTATCCTCCGTGTCAGAGCCCCCATCCATTTATTATTATTATTAAGGACTTATTATTATTATTATTATTCACTGTAAAATAATCAGTGCAGGTTTACTTGGAAGTAAATCCTTTGGATCTGAAGGAGACCCATTTTGGAGCACTGCAGAAATGATCCAGTTTCCCTTATTCTCCATGCTCCCTAAAGTATCACCTCCCTGAATCCTTTTGTAACAGTTACCTTCTCGTAGTTTGCATCCGCACTGGGGAAACAATCTGGTTTAACTCCACTTTAACTGTCCTGGCTCAGTGCTATGGAATTCTGGGAACTGTAATGTCATGAGACATTGAGACTTGTCTGCCAGAGAGCTCTGGTGCCTCAGCAAACTAATAAC
>NC_056522.1:291143471-291175609 GCF_019175285.1 Sceloporus undulatus | reverse complement strand
ATTATTATTATTATTATTATTATTATTATTATTATTATTATTATTATTATTATTAAAACTTTTTGGTTTTTTTTTTAATTATAATTATTATAATTATTCTCCATGCTCCTTAAAGTACCACCTCCCTGAATTCAATCCACTCTCCTTCCTTTTGTAACAGTTGCTTTCTCTTTGGTTGCATCCACACTGGGGAGATAACTCGGTTTAACTCCACTTTCACTGTCCTGGCTCAGTGCTATGGAATTCTGAGAACTGTAGTGTCCTGAGACATTGAGCCTTGTCTGCCAGAGAGCTCTGGTGCCTCAGCAAACTAATAATTTATTATTATTATTATTATTATTATTATTATTATTATTATTAAAATAAATTATTATTAATAATATTTTAAAAACACTTTTTGGTTTTTTTTAATTACAATTATTATAATTATTCTCCATGCTCCCTAAAATACCACCTCCCTGAATCCAGTCTACTCTCCTTTCCTTTGTAACAATTGCCTTCTCTTAGGTTGCATCCGCACTGGGGAGATAACCCGGTTTAACTCCACTTTCACTGTCCTGGCTCAGTGCTATGGAATTCTGGGAGTTGGAGTTTGTTGTGGGGTCCTTGGCTCGAGGCTATGGAATTCTGGGAGCTGGAGTTTGTTTCTCCCCCCAGGCTCCCATCTCTCCCCCTAGCCTCCTGTTTCATTTCCTCCATCCCTCTTCCGAGCAACGGAAGCAATTGGGACAAAATTGCAGCGCAGCATCATGGGATATTTGCCTCTTTGGAGGTTTTGGGGGGGGTGTACTGGGAGGGAAGCAAAGTTGTGTATAATTACAGCGCTATAGAAATAAAATTTAATAATAATAATAATAATAATAATAATAATAATAATAATAATAATTCCACACCAGGCCAATTCAGAGTGAAATAGAAGTGAGCTTGAATGCGAATTCTGTGAATTCACTTTTGTACCGAAGTCACCAAAATGAGGAGTCACTTTGGAATCACTGCAGAAGCTCCACGGAAGGAGCTCCCATAGAAATGAATCTCGTATGATAACACATTCACGTTATGATGCGAATCCGCATAGTTAGACTCGCACTCACGTCGGATCTGAGCTGCAAAATCTCCAAAAAGGTCTGTGTGATATACTCCTGTATCTCCCCATACGAACCTGCTAGAGTCCTAAGATCTTCCAGGAAAGGCTTTCTCCTGGTCCTGCCACCATCACAGCCTCGCCTAGTGAGGACAGAAGAGAAAGCATTCTTGGTGGCTGCTCTTGCTTTTAGACGATAGTTTTAATTGTTTTATTGTAATATGTTCTTTGAATTTTTATTTGTGAACTGCCTTGGGTCCCTTTGGGGAGAAAGGTGGGATATAAATCGAATAAATATATAAATAAAATCTCTTTTCTGGTCTGCAGACTGCACACACCACATTCCAAAACACCCTTCACCACTCATATGGTCATCCACCCATCCTGGCCGTAGGCAACATCTTTCTTACTGCCTTTGTCTCTCAACAAACATTGGTAAAAATGAACTCCTCGCCTCATCACTATACCCAAAAGTTTTGCATATCTATGGTTAGATAATCATACAGTCTGATTATAAAGGTTATAAAAGCAGCTCTTTTTTGCGCCCTGGAAAGGATGGCATAGCCACTGTCACATGGCTTTTCTGTGCTCCTTTGGCATTGTTCATGTAGACACAGTGCCAGAGGAGTACCGTGGTGCCATGTGGAATGGCACGTGGCATCACGCTGGCCTCGGGTGGAGTCAGAATGTGTGTCATGTGGACACCATGCCATGACTCCATTCCCAGGCTGGCCTTTCCCATTAATCAGTATAGTCCTTTAGGCTCAAAGTTTCTACAAGATCCCTTTACATACTGACATTGCAGACTATGGGACCAGCATTGGGGAGGGGTGGGGGCAAGACGTTGAGACATGCTGTGCTGAAAAGCCACTGCCACCACTGCAGCAAGGGTGCCTTTTTGCCGGCACTAAAAGAAGCAGCAGTCTGTCAAGCCCCTATGTTCCTGAATCATTGCTGTGTGTCTAGCTATAGAAAAATTGCTGGATACTTCTCTGAAATTTTCTCTGCTTTCTCCTGGCTCAGGTGCAGTGTGTGTGTGTGTGTGTGTGTGTGTGTACAGAGGGAAAAGGTATTGTTGGTGATGCTTTTGCAGGATTTGGATAAGAGATTATCCTAATTACATATGTGGGAAATGTATCCTGACCCAGGATCCTGACCTAACTCTTCCTGATTAACAGGGGATCCATACTATGGAGCTTATCACTTGGGCAAATAAATCAGCTTACCTCTTCTGGATTCAGTTTTGCATCCGAGATGCCCCAGTATATTATCATAACTAAATTGCCACTGATCTAGGTGGGATGCCACCAGCCAGATGCATCCTGGGTCAAAGCCTCATTCAGCCAGACCTTTTTCAAAATTGGGGAACTTCCAACTTAAAAACTTCCAATTTCCAATTCAGAAGAGGTAAACCGGCTTATTTGCCCAAGTGATAAGCTCCTATGTTAAGATCATAAGAGTCCTGGCCAGCCTTTCCTAACATTGCATTTCCAAATGGTGTCAGGCAAATGGCTGGAACATATATGGCAGGAATCTTTCTGCAAAAGGGAAAAACTATAGGCTTCAGCATGAATTCATGCCTACCTTCATGGTATCTTTTAGATTATTTTTAAAACAAAAAAGCAGGCAATACATTCAGTGAATATATAAATGTAAAGGAAAGGTAATGGAACTATTTTACGGATGAAACCTAAACTAAAAGTAGGGGTGATTATGGATAGTAATATAAGCCCCTATAGAGCACAATACTAGTACCAACAGTAGTAAAGATATTAAATGGTGGCCAAAAAGATCCTTCAAAAGTCAACGTTTATAAAACTCTCAACAGCACAATCCTGAACAAGTCTGCCCAAAGTAAATCCCATTGAGTTGAATTGGGGCTTACTCCCTAGGAATGTGATTTCTGACAGCAGCTAAAAGTGCAAAAGTACTGAGAAATTGTAATATTCGTGAAGTAATCTTTGGATCTCTTTAGAGGTCATTATGAGACATATTTTAGCCTGTATTTGTTAGCAAGTGTAGCTGGTTGGTGAAATAGTGTGCTGATTAAATTTGCTGATGAATCCAGATTGGAAGGTATTGTCAGAACAGATAAGGATAAAAAAAAATACAGCATGAAGCACATGACTTATAAAAATGGGATTCGATTCAATAACACTGACTATAAGGTCATAAACTTGTGAATCAATAATGAGCACTTCAGTATCTGCTCAGATTTATCAGCTAGAAATCGTGGGGGGAAGGGTAGAGAAAAGTAAGAGAACTGTTGATCCTGGATGATTGCAAAATGCCTATAAGCCACAAATAGAATGTGACTGCATTAAGGAATAGTTGACTGGAGAACATCTTCAATGGTAAGGCTTTTCCAGCAGGAACAGGGGAAAAGATCTATTTTCATATAAGGCAATTAAATAGGCTCATTTGAAAATATTTCAGTAGTTTTGGAACTTACTGGCTTCTTTATTACATTTCTTAGAATGATGGAGTGGGAAGGATCCCCAATGGTCATCTAGTCCAGCCCCTGCTAAAGCATCTCTGTCAGTACCAGCCAGCCTTCAGTGAAAGATAGTGCAGCATTTTCTGAAGCTGTATGCTGTCTTCTGGGGTATTCTGTTCAATAGCTCTTATTGGCTGGAACCTCAGACTACGAGACGGATACTATAGTCAGAAGGTCTCAGGTAGATGCAGTGGGTCTTATAGTTGCTATGCTCAGTCAAATAATAAATACCATTCCAATTCTCTTCATCCTGTTATTGAACCTTTTGCTCAATCACTCTTTGGCAGTGCAAAGCTGCTCCTTGTATCACTCAAACAAGAGAAAGAAGTAACTTTTAAAGAAATTCATGGGATTTGGTGATCCTGAACATGATCGAGTGGGCAGATAACAGCATAAAGTGTGAGAGCAAGCATAAATGTTCGTCTCTGAATGGCTCTAGAATCTCTCCAAAGAAAAGTCAGAATATCCTTACTATTTTATTTATTTTATTTATTTCTGAATTATTTATATATTTGCAATGAAGAGGTCCAGTGCATGACTATGGCTGGAGTGGGTAGCACAAACCACCTAAATGATTATACAGTATATAGAAAATCGAGAGTGGCAGAAATTCCATGTGATGTAAATATTGTGGCTGTCACTTAATAACAGATAACTTCATTCCTTTTGTGGTATAATGTCAACTTTTAGTTATTTATATAGTTAGAGAAGGTACGCAAAGGAAGCCTCACTAACGCTACTGCCAAACTGCTGAATTAATGCAGTATGATATTGCTTTAACTGTCATAGTTCCATCCTATGGAATCCTGGGGTTTGTAATTTGTTGTGGCACCAGAACCCTCTGACAGGGTAGGCTGAATATCTCACAAAACTAAAAATCCCAGAATCTCATGTCATTCAGCCATGGCAGTTAAAATGGTGTAAAGCTGCATTATATTAGCAGCATGATGCAGCCTCAGTGGTGAAACTAGTGTCATTGCTAGGGTCACCTGGTGCAGATCCCCAGAAGGGCTGCCAAGAGGCTGCATTGTCCTCCATCCCTCTGCATCAGTCAAGGACCAGATCAGGTTAGGTGGGCGGGGGGGCGGTGTTGCCTTGGTCTATAAGAACACCCTTCCCTTAACCAGGAACCATGTCCGGAAAACAGACTTCACTGAGTTTATCTACCTGACCCTGAAGGCTAGGGACAGTCTGGGGATTCTGTTGGTCTATCGTCCACCCTGTGCGCTAACAGACTCCCTGGCCGAGCTGACACATCTGGTCTCGAAACTGGTGTTGGAGTCTCCCAGGCTTCTTGTCCTGGGAAACCTCAACATCCCTTTCGAGGTCAATCAAGGTCCAAAAGGTGCGGCTCAGGAATTCATGGCTACCATGACTGCCATGGGTCTGTCCCAATTGGTCTCAGGGCCCACGCATTGCACTGGTAATACTCTCGATGTCGTCTTTAGTACGGACATGGATATTCCGTGGGCAGAGGTATCTAATATCTCTGCCCTATCATGGACGGACCATTTCCTGGTCAAGGCTAGACTCAAGGCATCTACCCAAATCCCTCCCGGGAGTGGAGGACCTATTAGGATGTTCCACCCTCGAAGGCTGATGGAACCCAAAAGGTTCCAAGAAGCCCTAGAGGGTTATATGGTTGGAACTGACGGCGATTCTGTATCGCTCCCAAGCGTCCCTTCCGGCCTGCTTCCAATAAGCAACCCTGGTATACAGAAGATCTCAGGGAAAGGAAGCGGGCCGTGCAACGACTAGAGTGCAACTGGCGAAGACATCATCACTTAGCCGACAAGGCACTCCTTGAGTCTCTCTTGAAGGCTTACGGTGTGGCAATAAGTGCAGCTAAACATTCGTTTTATGCTGCACGTATTGCGTCCACAGGGTCGCGTCCGGCAGAGCTGTTCAGGGCAGTGAGGTAGCTGACTCAACTGCTCCCCTCCCTGAACCCTATTTTAGAGCCATCTAAAGCCTGCTGTGACGAATTTAACAACTTCTTCACGGATAAAATCTCTCAGCTAAGGGCTGATCTCGACACCAGTATTTCTTCAGAACCTATAAGAGAGGTGTCCAGAGCTTCCGTGGACTCCATTAAACTGGATCACTTTGAGTTTGTGAGTACAGAGGAAGTAGACAAGATTCTTGGAAGTGTTAGGAAGACAACATGCTCCCTCGATCCCTGCCCTTCATGGCTGGCAGCTCAGGGCGGACTGCGGTAACATCCATGCTGCACCGCATAATTAATACATCTTTTAGAGAGGGGCAGTTTCCATCTAGCCTGAAATTAGCAGTAGTTAAACCGCTGCTAAAAAAAAGCCCTCCTTAGACCCCCTGATACATAAAAATTATCGGCCTGTGTCGCTGTTGCCTTTTTTAGGAAAAGTGATCGAGAGAGAAGTTGCCTTCCAACTCCAAGCGACCTTGGATGAAACGGATTTTCTGGACCCATTTCAAACTGGCTTCTGGGCGGGCTATGGAGATGAGACTGCCATGGTCGCCTTAGTCAATGATCTCTGTCTGGGCATGGACAGGGGAAGCGTGTCCCTGTTAGTGCTTTTGGACATCTCAGCGGCTTTCGATACCATTGACCATGGTATCCTTCTGGAACGCCTGAGGGAATTAGGTATCGGGGGCACTGCACTCCAGTGGTTCCGTTCCTACCTCTCGGGTAGATTCCAGATGGTGCGGCTGGGGGACGTTTGCTCCGATAAGATGGCGCTTACATCGGGTGTCCCTCGAGCTATTCTGTCCCCCATGCTATTCAACATTTACATGAAACCGCTGGGAGAGATCATCCGGAGACACGGGGCGCGGTGTTATCAGTATGCTGATGACACCCAGATATGCTTCTCTGTGTCTCTGACTGATGCAGTGACTAGGGATGGCATCTCTCCTCTAAATGCCTGCTTGGAGTCGGTAATGGGCTGGATGAGGGAAAACAAACTCAATTTGAATCCAGAGAAAACGGAAGTTCTAGTGATAGGTTCCCCGAGTCCGGGTAGTGAAATTTGTCCACCTGTCCTGAATGGGGTCACGCTCCCCCTGAAGGACTCAGTTCGCAGCTTGGGAGTGCTTCTGGACTCGTCACTCCAACTGACATCTCAGGTGGATGCGGCGGTCAGAGGCGCTTGTTATCAGCTTCGGCTGATACGCCAGCTGCGATCCTACCTGGATCGGAGTGACCTTGAAACTGTAGTACCCGCTCTGGTAACCTCTCAATTGGATTTCTGTAATGCGCTCTACATGGGGCAACCCTTGTACCAAACCCAGAAGCTTCAATTAGTGCAGAACATGGCTGCGAGATTGGTCGCTGGATGTTCCAGGGCAGACCACATAACACCTATCCTGAAAAATCTCCATTGGCTGCCTATTTGCTTCCGGGCCCAATACAAGGTGTTGGTAGTTACCTATAAAGCCCTAAATGGCTTGGGCCCAGGGTACTTGGAGGACCGCCTCTCCCCATATAATCTGCCCCGCACACTCAGGTCAGCCGGGAAGAATTTGCTGAGGGTCCCAACTGTGCAATATGTGGTGACCTCACAAAGGGCCTTTTCCATTTCGGCCCCAAAATTATGGAATAACCTTCCCGATGAGCTCCGTTCCACCGCCTCCCTGGATCTTTTTAAAAAGAATCTTAAGACCTTTTTCTTTTGCCAAGCTTTCCCCCCATGAGATGTGACATCATGTCCTTTCCCCTATTTTGTAATTGATTTTTGTAAGGTTTTATGGTTCCTCAACTCAGCTGGCTGTGTAATTGTTTTTAATATGATATTTTTATATATTGTTTTTATTGCTATGTATGCACTTTGATGTTGGAATTTTAATCTGTACGCCGCTTTGATCATTGCAGAAAAGCGGGATAAAAATAAAATCTATTATTATTATTATTATTATTATTATTATTATTATTATTATTAGACTGCCCTCCCGGCCACCCAGTCATTCAGCACCTGGCCAAACTCAGAAAAGGCTGCCAGGCAGCACAGGCCTACCCTGCCCTCTCTTCCCCTCCCACTGCCACTTGTTTGCTTGCCCACTCATACCAGAAAAGAGCTGCCAGGTGGTCAGGTGGGCAAGCAAGGCAGTGGGAGGGGACAGAAGGGTGTGCACCCACCCCTTCTCCTCTGATGCCTTGGCTGCCTGGATGGAGAGAGCCAGGACAGCAGAGAAGCTGGGAGGAGCATATACTTGGTCCTTTTCCTAGTGCTTTGGCTCCCTCAGAGGATAGAGAGAGGGGCTGATAAGAAAGGGTGGGCAACAGCAGCATCACTGCATGCCACCATCCCCCCAGCTGGAAGAGGGCCTAACCAAGTGTCACCCCTCCTGTGAGTTGTCACCCAGTGACACTCCCTGCTGAACCCTATTGATATCTCTGGGTGAAACACCACATGGTTCAAGTAATTAAAGGTCTTGTTTCCCTATAGATGCATTTAAGCAGATTTGGATTCAAATGGGATTTAAATCTTTCATTTCAAGATAGGAATATGTGGCATTTTTGATTCTCAGAATTTCTTTTATATAACTTTCCTTTCTCTCTTTTCAATAGGACTGGAAAGGCAGATATCTAGGATAAAGGCTCAGATAACTGCTAACAGTTATTGATGGACAACACCCCAAGGAGTTGGCAGATTCTTTACTGAATGCCAGAATGATCAATAACCTCAAAAAATTGCTGTCCTTTGAAACAAACTCAAGAACTTGAGGGAATGTCACACACTACATCATCTTTCAGATAACCAATCAGCTCAAGAAATACAGCATAATTATTACAAAATTATTACAATATAACAATATTAATACTGTTAATAGACATAATCAAACGTCTTAAGAAGAGGAATTATTCTTTTTATAATGGCTGCATTTAGGCAGACTGCTCCTTATTCTCTAAGTTCTTTCAGTTGGGACTTGTAGTCAATTGTCTTAAAATATGTTTGACTCTATAATTGTGTGTCTTAAATCAATTTTCTATTACTATCCCACTATCATTACTCTAAATCCATATTTTAAAGAAACATATTTTAACTAAACCATGTGTTTGCTGTCCTCATTGTCAGTCGATTGACAAGTGTGGTTTAAATCAATCTCTAAACATAAGGATTTCTCTTTAATTTTGAAATCCAAGAAATGTAGGAGAAATGGATAATGAGTAGCAGTTTGGGATTTTGCAAAGTGGAGGTCTATGCTAGATCACAATAAGAGTAGCCCTACTGAGCAGAAATTAAAGAGAGGGAAAATAGGCCAAAGAAAGTCAAGTAAATGAAAATGGAATGAAAGCAAAAGTCAATGAACTGAAGGGTGAGAAGATGAGATAACATCTGAAAGAAGGCTCAGATATTTAAATATGGGCTATATTTCAAAGCAGAGAAGAAAAGAGTAGACCTATTAGGCTTTCTTTCAGTCCCACCACCATCCCAGGCTCACTTGGCAAGGACACGAGAGAGAGCCTTCTCAGTGTCTGGTCCCCTTGGAGAACTCCCTTCTGTGGGAGGCTAGACTGGCAGGCAGGTTTTTAAGAATAATGCTAGCCTGGTTTATTGGGGGGGTGGGTGTTATATTATGTTTTCTTTAATTTTTGTATGTTGTAAATTTTAACTTTGTAGTGTTTAATTAGTTTATTTTAATTGTTTTTTTTTAAATTGTTTCAATGTGTTTTATATTGTGAGCGAACACATGCACATGCCTGTGTAGAAAGAGGAAAAAAAACCTGGCAACCTCTTGTGCATTTAACAAGTACTTGACTTTGACAAAAGGTAATAAGCCAAGCAGACTTTAACAGCCATAGCAGATTTTGACCTTGATCACGCATACATTCAAACTCACATACAGGTACACCATGTGAGCCTGTTCAGCTTCTAACCTCAATCTGGTCTGGACTTCTGAAATATGTTGCCTAGCTTTCCTCTGCCTCAGTGCAGTCCCCCTTGCACATTATCATCATCATCATCATCATCATCATCATCATCATCATCATCATCATCATCATCATCTTTATTTGTATACCGCTTTTCTGTGGACGATCAAAGCAGTTTCCAATATCAGATTAACAATATATAACACATCATGACTCTGCTTCTCTCCTCTCAAGATGGTGGTCAGGAGGAGGGCTCTTCTTCTTGGCAGGCAGAGGCCTGTTGTTTCTTGCCTGCTTCTCTCCCCATCTTCTTTCACCCTCTCTGTACACATTATTTCAAGATTGCTGCAAGCAAAGCAAAATAAAAATGACTGTGATAGTGTCTGCTGCTTTCTTTACATCTGGAGCTGTATATTATATGCTGGTGAGATTAAAAATGAAGCAGAGTTCTTTTCTCATTACAAAGAATGTAATGAAAATGATAAATGGGTTCAAATAAACCCAATTTATGCAACAAGAGATAAGATAGCTATCACTTGGAATGTGGTATCTAACCCAGTTCTGTGGATTCCATGATGTCATTATCTTCTCTGACTGTAATGAAACTGGGGCTATATAAAAAAAACCATCCAGTGTGCTTATGTATTCTGATTTCTCTGGAAAGGTGTGATATTCTTCACCCTTTTTCATTTTGGATTCAAAGCCATGAAGCTTGCTTGTACATTTATTTATTTATTTTTGTAATAATGAAATGTGAGGAAAGAAAGGGAGAAATTACTAACATGCACATAATGAAAGAAATGGCTAATGCAGTCTTGTGGCATCCAATCTGATTGCACTCAAGTTGGGTGATTAGAGGGTGCAACCTGCCTTTGACCAGAACATCCAGCCGGGGCCAAATCCAAGGCCTCATTCCCTCTACCTTTTAAACTGGATCATGATATGATATGAATCGGTTTAAAAGAACATGGTTCCCACTTAATTTGAATCAGTGAAGTGATTCGGAAAGTGGGGGCATGCTTTTGACCCATTTACCCTGCGTCTTTTTGACGCTGTTTTTTTCAGCTTCTTTTGGGCTGAATCGATTAATTTTGAAATAAATCAATTCAGCCCAAGAGGGAACCATGTGGATTCAAATCTGCTCCCTGGGATGGGCCCCAGCCTTCTTCCTCCCCGACCTGCCTTCTTCCTTCATTTGCCCCGGCCTGCCTTCATCCTCCACCCTCCCCTGCCTGCCTTCTTCTTCCATCACCCCATCCTGTCTTCTTCCTCCATCCACCCCGAACTGTCTTCTTCCTCCCTCCCCGACCTGCCTACTCTGGTGCAATGTTTGTATGTGCCTTCAAGTCATAGAATCATAGAAACATAGAATTGTAGAGTTGGAAGAGACCACAAGGGCCATCCAGTCCAACCCCCTGCCATGCAGGAAATCTCAATCGAAGCATCCCCGACAGATGGCCATCCAGCCTCTGTTTTAAGATCTCTAAGGAAGGAGACTCCACTACACTCCGAGGGAGTTTGTTCCACTGTCGAACAGCCCTTACTGTCATGAAGTTCCTCCTAATGTTGAGGTGGAATCTCTTTTCGTGGAGCTTGCATCCATTGCTCCAGGTCCTAGTCTCTGGAGCAGCAGAAAACAAGCTTGCTCCCTCCTCAATATGACATCCCTTCAAATATTTAAACAGGGCTATCATATCACCTCTTAAACTTCTCTTCTCCAGGCTAAACATCCCCAGCTCCCTAAGTCATTCCTCATAGCGCTTGGTTTCCAGACCTTTCACCATTTTAGTCGCCCTCAGCGACCCCATGAATTCCAGGCAAGACATACTCAGTATTTGCCAGTTCCTTCCTCTGAAAATGTAGAAAAGGGGCAGGAAGGCTCCCTGGTGGTGCAGACAGTGCGCTGGGCCTTCCTACCCACCTGCCTGGTGCCTATCATTCCTCTTGCAGCACATAACACAAGATCAGAATTGATGAACTGGTACAAACTTAGTGTGAACCAGGTCTGCTGCTGAACTGATTCATCAATTTGAATCAGACACCAAATTATCAGGTAAGTGGGAATGAGCCCCAAATTTGAAGGAGTTGTAAGCAAAGTTGCTGTTGGTACACACCTCCTATATTAGGTGCCCAGGTGAACTTTCCTGGAAGCCACAGCAGCAGCAATACTGTTGCAATATGTTCTGGATAGTCTAAAGCCACCATTTAAAATTTTCACAAAACCACCATTTAAAATGTCAGACAGTTTGTTCTTCTAGGCTTTTGTGCAAGATACATTTTCTCCTTGGAGCTCTTTGACAATTTTATTTAAATATATCCAATTGTATCTAACAGGCTATTAAAATTTGCAACTTTTCATCCCAATTTGAGAGAAAGGGAGGATATAAATCAAATAAATAAATAAATAAAATCTGAATGCAATTTGCATATGATGTTATGGTAAATAATTGTCACTAGGAAAAGCAACAATACATTTTGCAGACTATAACAGATAATTATGAGGGTAAAGAGTCAGAATGACATAGTGGCTGAGTACTGATAGGGAGGCCAGAGTTTGATCCTATTTGGCTATGAAAACTCACTAGATTAACTTGGACAAGTCACATTCTCTCTTCCTATGAGGAAGGCAATGGCAAACCTCCTCTGAACAAATCTTGCTGAGAAAACCTCCAAATAGGGTTGCCATATGTTAGAAATTACTTGAAGGCACACAACAGCAGCAACAGCAGCAACAACAAAAAGTCCTTTGCAGACTCATTTTATGTCTTCATACATTCACATAGGATGAAAGTGAATCAAATGGCTGACCTCATGAGTGTGTATTCCTCAAACCACCCTGGGTTATCATGCCTACACATGGAGTGTGTGGAAAAGCTGAATGTTGCCCAGGGTGAAAAACTACATGTACATAGTAATAGAACATGTCAGAAAGTAGGCTAGGCTGAACTCTTCTCTTTGATGCACTAGCTTCCGGTGTGCAAGCTGACTGATACCTCCTTTTTTGAGAGGTGGTGCTATTTGTTGTGCAGAGAGCTGAGATCCCTCTTAGGGGCAAAATGTTTGGTCAAGATACTAATGGCCAACCCCATGGTATCCTTGATATAGATCTAGCCTATCCTCACCCCCAGCATTCACCTGGGCCAGTGTGTCTACAGGCAGGAGTTCAGATGCCCACCTGCCATGGAGTTGCTGTCACCACCACTACCTCACCCATTACCACTGTTCTCTATGAAGACCTCCATTGTGGAAACAGAGCCCCTGGCTTCATCCATGTGGCCAGGCACCTCCTTCCAATATCATAGGCCATGGTGGAGACATTAATAGAAAATGGCAGTGGCCAGTAAGGAGTTGTGTAGCTGTTCTGTGTTTATAGATGGGGATGAGGGCCAATTGGGCCAGGTCAGGCCAGACCCACCAGATCAGTATCTGGTCTAACTGATCCCAGCCCAGGGCTGTTGGCCTACATTGTCTAAAAAGAGCATCATCAAACTGTGGGGAACACAGGCCTTTTTAACTAATCTGTACAGCCCCTTAGAATGTCAAATGTTGTGTTTACTTTGAATCAGCTTCAGAAGATTCATATTTAATCAGTGAGGCTCATACCCTCCAACATTTCACAGATGAAAACAAGGGCCTATGTCCATGAAACATCAGAGTGTGGTAAAGATGACAAAACTTATTAATGAGGAAGAAAACACAAGCTAGGAAGGGCTGCAGGAGCTTGTTTTTGCTTGAGCCTATTATGATGTTGAAGATTCTGCCCTTCCTGTCCTCTCCTCCTACTGACTTAATTGAATGCAAACTACTTTTGGCATTGTGAATTTAGTTTGCAGCAATTGAAGCAAACTGAGGACAAAGGAGGAAGTGGGAAGAGGAGAGAGAAATTGGGACCTTTTAAAAGCAGCTGAAAAGTGGGAGATGACATGGGATATTAGTTTAATTGTATTTTATTTTTATATGAAGACCTTATTAAATTTGTTTTGCATTTTTGAGATATTGTAGGTCACCCTGGACCATGCACTGAAGGAAAGGTGGGATATAAATTAAATAAATAAATATGAATGACAATTAATCAGGACTGTCCCTGTCAAATTGGGGCTGTTGGAGGATATGGAATTATATATCCCACCAAAATATACTGATTAAACTTGAATCATCTTATGCAGGTTCAAATTAAACACACCATCATATATTCTGTGATATTTTTCTTTCATTTAGATTGAACTTTTGAATATGTCTAACATTGTCCTCATTTACAAAACAACAATATGATGTTTCAAAATAATTCAGTCTCTCTTTCAAAATAGGTTCTGTTGGTTGCATAGTTGGGAATGCCTTCCACAGATAAGATCATGTCGCCTGCTCTCTTCAGCCAGTTTAATACAATATAGCAAATAGACTGATGTCCAAAAACATAGTGTGACATTAGAGTGTCTGTGCTTTAGGAAATCAAAGCAATAGAACCAATAAGGCACAACAAAGTAGACAGAATGATGTAACATCATGGAATTTGCTATCAAGATCAAGATATTAATGAATGCCAAGATGTCACCAAAGAACCACACAATTCAAATGACTGATGAGAATAGATACTTGGCATAAAAGAAACAATGTGAATGGACTGAAAAACATGTTCCAGCCAATAGGTAGACAGCAGTGGGTATTTGCAGGGTAATTTGAGTTTCCTAAGGCTTCAACCTTTGCTAAGGAAACAAAAATATTGAATATCAAAAATATCAAAGCCAAGGCTATTAGGGTCTAGCTTTAAATTAGTCGAGTAGCAGAGATGTGCTCTTGTCTAACTATGATTTCCTAAGGACTGAGACTGACTCAAAAAACAACAAACACGTAGTTTGTAGTTTAAAACAAAAGTTTGCTAATGGCTTTAATATATATTTACATAGAAACTAGCTCGTGAATAGTTTAGGTAAAAGAAATATTTATCTCAGCATCATTCCAAAGGAAGTTGAGAGAACAGGAAGATGGAAAGACAACAGCTCAGGGGAAAATATTTTGAAAGAATTCTATTAGTCCCAAAGGGGGAGTGACCTAAGTCATATGGTTAGTTTGAATGAGAAAGAGAAAGGGAGGACTTTGCAGGCAGGAAATCCCTATCTATCTAAGGAGGGAGAAAGAGAATGCAAAGATCTTCCAACAGTATTCCAGTCAGTAGCAGGAGAGCAGGCGTACATCTGGTCTCCAGTTTTAAATGTATTTAAACATGGCTATATTCCTATTCAGGCTTTATTTATAATTAACTGAAAATGCAAACAAACACTCAACTTCCTGTGAAAATGGATGAGTGTGGAACAGAGTCTCTTGGATTCCATTGCTCTGTTTAGTTATATTTTCCCTAGTTTGCATGCTTTAAATTGTGTATGTTGTTGAGATACATAAGTCTACTGACTAGGTAGCATTTTATCTAATGAGATGCGTACATTTGAAATCGTGCACATTTTTGCAATTGCATGCAGCCATCCATGAACATGTGGATTCTGGAACACAAAGTTTGTTTCATTGTAGGCAGTCCAGAAAATGTAGACTACACAGGGTTATACCTATGGGAAAAGGGAAGAAATGAGAGGATTGTCCCTACCAAATAATAATTCTACCCTCAATGAAATTTTCATTCAGTCCCCAAATTTCTATAATTGCAGAGAGAATACACTGAAAATCATATACACCTAGATTCTATCTGCATTCCAGAAATAAACCAGTTTGACACCAATTTAACTGTCATGGCTCAATGCTGTGGAATTCTAGAAAGTGGAGTTTGTTGCAGAGCTCTCTGAAAGTGAAGGCTAAATATCTCACAAAATTATAATTCTCAGAATTCCATGGCAATTAAAGTAGCATCAAACTGTAGTGCAGATGGAGCCTTACAACACTTATTTGCTTTATTTGTATTCCGTTTGTAACATTACCTCCCCCTTTTCTTTAGATGCTTATACTATATTTCTAAAAGCTCAACTGACATTTTAAATTACTGAAACACTAGAAATTTGAGGAATGCACTAAAATGTCATTTGTGGGGCAGAATTTTTATTTGAGGATGCAATGCACTCATTTTGAATATACTCACACACATCTCATTACTACAACTCTGATTTGACCAGGGAAAGTCTGCAAAAGACCTCGAATGAAGTAGATTTCTTCCACATCTGTACTCAAAAATCCCCATTGAACAGTATGAGAATTGTAGTATGGTGAATCAGCATGGTGCAGTGGTTTGAGCATTGAGCTATGACACTGGACACCAGGGTTTGAATCTCTGTTCAGCTATGGAAACCCACTGGATTACCTTGGGCAAATCACACTATTTCTGCATCAGAGGAAGGTAAAAGCAAATCCCCTCAGAACAAACCTTGTCAAGAAAATCCCATGATATTTTTTGCCTTAAGGTTGCCATAAGTTGGAAATAACTTGAAGGCACACAAAAACAATGATAATGTAGAGCAGGGATAAGCATTGCATGGTATTCCAACTATTTCCAGTCTCCAACTTCTGTCTTCTAGCAACCCTAGCTAGCATAACTAAGTGATGAGGGAAGATGGAAAATGCAAACCAATAATATGTGGAGGGCAACCAATTTCCATTCCCGAATATAGAGGAACTACTGTTACATAGGACCCCAACGAAAAATACAAAATACCCAGACAAAATAATCATTACATATATGATTATATGTATTTAAAAACCAGGAAAAACCAGGAAGTGAACTACATGGAAGAGTCAAAAAGAAGAAAGAAAACAAAACAGAGGGAATTCAGCATTAATGTAGTGGAAGATGGGGACGAGGCACTATAGCAGGTGAGTTAATATATGCTTCCAATGATAACAGGTAACACTACTGATGACATCTTGCCATACCTACACAATTTTTATCAGTTTCATTTACAAGTTTATTGTAAAACCAACAGACAATAGCAAAGCTGCATTTTTAAAAAAAGAGTGCAAAGCTGTCCTAAAATAACAAATTAAAGGTTTCAACAGACCAGCACTAAACGCCTGCCTCAGTGCAGAGTGGGGGCATGGCGTCTGCACAACGCATGCCTCAACTCTGCCCTGATGCCGGCATCATGCTGTACACCCGACCACATGAATCCCCACATAGTTCAAGGATTAGTATTTCTTAGCACACTGCTGCTTTTGTGTCAGCAGGGAAAATGTACACGTCAGCAGCCATGGCGCCCTTTCCACAGTGCAAAAAAGAGCCACATTTTGTGGCTCCTTTTTGTGTCACAGAAAGGCCAGATCGGGGCAGCAGTGTGTGGTGGTCATGACACCATTCCAGCAATGAAAGAGATGGCTGCAGGCCACTCCTTAGGGGTGGTCTGTTCAGCCACTAACTGAGCAATGTAGGGTTGAAAAGATTGAAATAAAGGGTATGAAAAGTATGAACAAACACAAGTAAAAATCTGTACCAAGGAGAAGGTCTGGTCAATATAGCTAGATGGGAAATGGGATGACATATACACAAATCTGCAAAACCTATAATCATGTAAAGTGTTTCACTGGCATATTTTCTGTAAAACAACAGAACCTTTCCCATCCTTGTTCCTGCCCTTCTTCTCTCAGTCTTTAGCTTCACAAATCCTTCACATATGCCCTGTAGATTGTAAATGGATGGGAGAAGGAAAGAGGAGATATAATGGAAGTTGCTACTAATTATGACTCACAAAGAAGCTTCTGGGAACACTGGCTTACAAACAGAGGCGATGTCAAAGCTGTTATCTTTTGTGTATTCTAAACAACCTGTCCCTTTTTATCCTTGTTTAATTCACTGTTCTGTCACCAAAGACATACAAAGAGTCACAATTACCAGGAAACTTGTGTACATTTTCCCTGCTGACACAAAAGCAGCGGTGTGCTAATAAATACTAATCCTTGAACTGTGCGGAGATTGATGTGAGGCAGGGGCATAAGCTAGAAAGCGAAAAGGGTTTATTTTAATGGCAACTCTAATAGAAACATGGGGGTTTTGAGTGATGGCTAGGGAGGAGGAATCAACAGGAGGAACTTGAAATGCCTGTGAAAATGGGCTTAAGATGCTTCTACTCATTTGTACTATTTTCTAAAGAGAATAAACTGTTTTCCTTTCTGCCTCTCTCACTAATATATCTCAAATCGAATACCTGGTCATCCTTTATTGAGATGTCAAAATAAACAACTGTGGTGCTCCAGGTCTTATAGGACGGTGTCCTTCACCATCTCAAAACATCATAGTAAGTGGAGTTGAAGACTTTCATGGCTGACATTCATATTTTTTGTGGGTTTTTCAGGCTATGTGACCATGTTCTAGAAGAGTTTCTTCCTGACATTTCGCCAGCATCTGTGGCCCGCATCTTCAGAGAATGCTTGCCTGGAAAGGAGTTGGGTATATATATTGTGTGACCTGGGAAGGCAGGAGTGATTTGCATGTGGATTGTTCTGTTGCTAATGGCAGGCCTCAGTGTGGGAGAGTCTACAAAAGAGGATCAGTGTCTGCTTGATTAGTTCTCATTGTCTGCTGGGAAACCCTTGACTCTGGCAGATTTCCCATTTGCATTTGTTGAGTCTTCATCTTGCTCTTTTTCAGGACTGGTAGCCAAATCGTGTTTACTTTAAGGGTTTCCTCTTTCCAGTTGAAATTTTCCAGGTGTTTGTGAATTTCAGTGGCTTCCCTGTGCATCCTGACATGGTAGTGGTTGGCATGGTTCAGAATTTTAGTGTTTTCAAACAGTATTTTATGCCCAGGATTGTTTGTGGCATGTTCTGCTGCTGCTGATTTTTCTGGCTGACCTAGTCTGCAGTGTCTCTCGTGTTCCTTGATTCTTGTTTGCACACTGCATTTGGCAGTCCCTATGTGATTCTGTGGCTGGGTGCTGCTTGGGGGGGGGGGAGGAGGCCGTGGCTGGGTTTGCCCAGGGCTCTCTCAGGTTCCACAATCAGCCAAAAATGAAAGGGAGGAAGACAAAGAACCGGCGGGGCTTTGGAGGAGGAGGAGGTGGAGACTCAGGGCGGCAACACACACTGGCTCTAACAGCAACAGCAGCGACGAATGCTCACAAAATGGCCAACCGCTCTTAGCAAGCCTCTCCTTTGCCTGAGACCAGGGCATTTTTTTTACAAACAAGTCCCAAAGCAACCAGAAAGGGACAAAAATTCACATTGTCTCACACTTTAGGAAGGGAAACTGATTTTTTTCTCTTTCAAATAGCATTCAAAAATTAAATAAGGCAGGATTATACATTTCTGCTTGCCAGTGGTCTCTGTCCCTTGCCAGCTGGTTCCAAGGGGCTTAGACTGAATGTGTTTCTATGTTTGGTGCACTAAAAAGCTGGAGTGAGAAGAAGGGGATGAGGAGAAAGATGGTAGATTCAGATCCCTGGGGCCAAGGTTTCAGTCTGAATAAAGCAGACAGTATATTGTCATTGGTGGATTTATGAGCTTTCTTTTCCCTGGTGGAAGTGGTGCAAAGCTTAGAAGAAAACTCTCAGAGGTCAGGCAGAAGTCAGACAGCACTGGTCCTGGGGGAAAAAAATCCCTAGATTTCATGTCATGAAATCATAGAATCATAGAGTTGGAATAAAGTACAAGTGCCATCCAGCCCAACCCCCTGCCATGCAGGAAGACAATCAAAGCAATTTTGACAGATGGCCATCCAGCATCTGTTTAGAGACCTTCATTCCACTGTCAAAAAACTCCTACCATTGGGAAAGTCTTCCTAATATTCAGTTAGAATCTCTTTTCATGGTCAGTGGTCCGTCCACATTCTCTGGGGTTAGGGGTAAAGGACCCCATGAATATAGAAAAACTGCAAATATAAGAATACTATTCTTTTTACTTAAAAGAACACCTCTCCAAGAATCTCTAGATCCTCCAGTGAAACTCTATGGTCAGCATCTGCTAGAAGTTGATCATAGAATCATGCTGGAGGACCTACAAATGCCTAGAGAAAGGAACTTCTAGGTTCTGCAGCACAACTCTGTGGTCAACTTTTGGCAGATTTGCGCTAGAGGACCTAGAGATTCCTAGAGAGAACATACGAATCAAAACTGTAAACAATCAAATCCACAAAAGTCAAAACTTGAAATGTGGAAGGCCAGCAGCTGTAGTTTAAATTTATTGTTCAATGTCCCAGTCTTTAGAAAAGCAGAAAACAAGATTGCTTTGCTCAATATGACATCCTTTCAAATTTAAATATGGCTATCATGTCACCTCTTGATCTGTGCAATATGGAAGACCCAGAGCTGTAATACTATAAATTAGTAATGCTAATTAAATTCATTAAATACTTTTGAGATAACGAGGGTAGAATAATTTCATATTTGGAAAGTATTGCTAGAAGTAAACATTGTTTACTTAAATTGTGTCAGCAGTGTTACTTTCACATTTTACCTTTAAAGAGCATATTCAGAGCCATTGTGGCAAGCATTTATCAGGTTTTACAAGAAATTCTTATGACTCTTCTGTCTGTTAAAAAGTAGTGGAACATAAAAGAAAACTAATAAGCAGTACAACAAATAAGATAACACTTTCCAAGTAATGTGTAACAGCAACAAGTTACCTCTTAAACACTGTAATAATTAACTGTAACAAATTACGTTTCAAAGGCCTGTTACAGACAGGCCAAAGGTACCTTTCTAGGCTCTGGTAAAGCCATGAGAGATGTGAGTTCTCTTGGAAATGGCAGAAACTACTGCCATTACCAGTTGCATTTTGTTGGTTGACTAGTTGATGAAATATGATTCACTGTATTACTTGGTTATCCAAACTTTACCCACATACTTAACTCTTGGTTCTCATGTCTGTTCCCACAATCAGTTAACCTACAAGCAGGCCCTGCTTTGCAACCCTTGCCTGCTGTCCTTGGTTTACTTTTTGACACCCTTTCAAATATTTCAATATGCCTATAATGTCACCTCCCTAAAATTTCAAAGAACATGATGTTGATGACCTGGAGATCTTATATGTATTAGATTTCTTATGTGTTCCTAACATTCTTGTTACCTTAGCTGGTATAATAAAGCTGTCATGTATATAGACAAACAGTTCATTGGCACAAAACTCCTGGCATACAGATGTGCTGGTGACCTGGTCTAGTGATTTCCTACTTCTGCTAATGTGTTTCAGCCACACAGTGCATGGGACTTTATTCAAAGCAAGGCAAAAATAGCTGGCAATTTTCCCTTAAGCTGTGTAATTTTACAGACTCTTGAGTAGCCCAAGAGCAAAGAACAGCAGAGGAACACCTAGTATGACCATCTATTCAAATATTATTCTGCTCAATACAATCATTGTATTGCTTTAGTGTTGGGCTAAAAGCTTTCAAAAGTGACCTTTTTTGGATGACAGCACCCTAAATCCTTCTACCTGGATTAGCCATGCTAGTAGGGAATTGTGGAAGTTGTCATCCAAAAAAGTCACTTTTCAAATATCTGGGTCATTAAGGAAAATGGAGGGTTTCTTCAGATGAGTATCAAACGAAAGCTAATATGACATTATACTTCTTACATACTTCTGCCATGTAGACTTTTTTCACAGTAAGAAGGTCTCACATGTAAAATAGAGAAGATGATTCAGATATTTTCACAGCTAAAAGGCCAACAACTGATTTACTCACTCCTTACCTGAACCTAAGGAAGCACCTCTATCTTCTGAAATTGCTGGTATGGGAGAGAAAAGAGCAATCATGCTGAAGATATCTATAGGATGTACAAGGATGGCCACCAACAGACTAGAGAAACAGGCTTTACTCTCCATTTTGGGGTAAAGGTTGTCATGGTTACAGAAGCATGCATGGGCTTGTTAGGGGAACTTCAAATTCAAAGTACGATTAACTTCTGAACCAATTAGTGGAGTGACCACCCAGGGGTAATGTCAACACCTGTGCATTTCCTAACCATAGCAACCTTGGCTGGGATTATTTGAAATATATAAGGAATTGACTTTTAAGGAATAGAAATTTATTTTAAATCATTCGTCCAACAGAAACTCCACTGATCTCTTTATTATAATTAAATCTGTCTGTATCTTCCTGGCTAGCTTGATACCTCTTGTTCATTTAGTTTGAATTATTTCTCTCATTGATCATTTATTTGTTCATAGGTTTATTTTAGTGACATTATTTGTCTACTCATTTCATCTGTACCCAGTCAGTCAGCCTTTGAATTTATGTTCAGAGGTCTGTCCAAAGTTATAAAAAAATTGACATGCCAAGCTTGGTCATGCTCATGCTTTAGCAGGTTTGAAGGAGAGCATTCATGAGAGTAAAGGGGCAGAGAGAGGAAAACAGAAATGGTTTCTGGGTCCCTATCCTGTGTAGTCTGGATTACTTCTCAAGTGAGGAGGGGAGCACATGTCTGATTAATTTTGAAGCCCACCCCCTTTATTTATTTTCTTAAAACATGTAGAAACTTGCCTAAGGAGATATAATGCATGCTCCTCATGAACCTTATTTTTCACAAAAGTGGAAGGCTGTGCAGCGCATGCAGCCCAGACTTCTGAGGGATACAAAACTGGGACCAGGAGTCTCTGGCATTGTATAAACCTGCCTTATAAGAAATCTGTGGAAACTAAGGCTGAGCAGTATGTGTGTGCCCAATTTCTGAAAATCAGGGCTGGCCCTAGATATTTTGCTACCTGATAAGAACAACAACTGTATGTCCTCTCCAATTACAAATGTATTTAAACACAAAAAGATAGGGAATTCCTGCTTCAGTTATTTAATTCATGACATTTTACTGTACAAAATATATCTGAAGACTGTTTTCTTTGTTTATTTGTATGTTGGTGGATTTTTTTATTTTCCAAATCTCTCCAGGTGATTAACTTGGTTTATGATAGTAGTTATTAAGACCTGGGAATCAAGTTCATTTTAATTCATCTTTCATGAGACTAGAACCCAGGAGGAGTGACTGTAGATGGATGGTGATAAATGTGGAGAGACAAAAAGAAACAATTTCACACAATTTCACACTGTTAAGCTATGGGAATTTCCAGATGATGGAAAATGTGCCTTCTTTCCATAGGACAAAAGGCCAGTATGTCCCCCCGCCCCCCATTCTGATGTTATCTTGTTTGGATGATGCATAGACCAGACCCCGGTTCTGATTTGGGCAATCCAGATGATGTCTGGCCCATCCCACACTAGATCTAGGGCATACAAGATTTACACATATTAAAATAACCTATCTGTTGCTCTGGATCTTCTGAAAAGATCCATAGCACTCTGTTTCCTCATTGCAGTTGCTATCTGCATGAGCATCCTGCTGGGTGACCTGGTACATCTAGCACCACTGTGGGTTGATTGTTCTGAGGTCAGAATGTGGTGCTCAGCATGTGACTGTCACAGCACTTTGTCCTGGACCCCAGAAACAACAACCCATGGTGATGCCCCAGGCAGTCCAGAATGATGCCTGTGCAGACAGCCACAATGGTACAGAAATTGAAGGTGAAGTAATGGGGAATATCTTGGCCAGTGCAAACAAGGCTTGTATGTGTGTGAAGCAGCTAGAGATTCTGATTAAGGACTAAAGACAATGGCTTAAAAATTTAACTAAGGCCCTTTACAGACTGGCTTGAAAGGCCAGCATGGGGGTAGAGTTGGAGTGTAGCGTCCTCATGGTGCACACTCAAATCTGCCCCCTAGGCCACCCTGATGTTGTGTGCTGCTCCACATGGCATGCAGCATCATGGCGCACCTCGGATGTTACGTCCAAATGACGCAACATCAAAGGAGTACCAGATAGCTGCGCTGCTGTGGCTAAGGCGGATTACAGACCGCCTGTTTGGGGCAGGCTGCACCCGCCCATTTCCCCGGGGTATCGGGGCCTCAGTGTTTAGAGCGGCAGCCGCTGAGGCCCCAATCCGCCGCTTTCCAGGCTGCGGGGAAGCGGCAAAAGGCCCCTTCCCCACAGCCTGGAAAGGGGTGTCCTTGGGGCTTGAAGCACCCCGCGGCGGCAGGGAGGAGGAGAAAGGGACCGCTAGGCCCCTTTCTCCTTTGGTCCGCTGGGCACAGCTGTGTGAAGGCTGCACCCACCGGACCAAACCAGGAAGGAGTTCCGAAACGGAGCTCCTTCCTGCTCCGTGCTAAGGGCGCACTAAGCGCCCTGGCGCGGAGCGAGGATGTCACGTCTGCGCCGTCCCGTATAGAGACGGCGCAGTTGTGATGTCCTCATGGCGGTGGCTGTGAGGAATGGCCGCCGCCATTTTGTGTGCACGGAGCGCACACTAGGGTTAGGGGGTGCGGAAGCACTGCCCCTTTCTAACCCTAGTACGCGCTCCACACGTACTTTCCTGCCCGTTTGTAACGGTCCTAAGGCACCTTTTGAGGGCACAAAAAGAAGCTCCTTTTTGTGCCCTTGAAAAGCCGGATCAGGACCATGGCATGCAAAGGCCAGATCAGGGCCGTGGCATGTGGTTGCCATGGCCCTGATCCAGCAAAAATGGAGGTGGTCTGCACAGCCCCCAGGCTTTGTTGTAAATATTTCATAAAAAATAGGAACGCTATCTAAAGGTGCTGAGCTAACAATGAACTAATCTAGTTTTACTTTTTGTACAAGAAGGGGCCATGAAGAGGCGGAAAGTGAAGGGCATCGAAGGCTGTAGGATCTCCAGATTTAGGGATGTCCTTCCAAGTTACCCTTTTTTAGGAGGGTAGAGAAGGCTCGGTGCTTCAGATGTAATCTTGAATCTTATGCTCAAATTCTGCTCCAAAACTGTGCTCTTCACATGTCCAGCTGATCTTGCTGCTGCCATAATCTTTGTAATAATATTGAAATGAATAGTGAACATTACAAAACATCCTTATTGTTTTTTCCTTTAGTTCTCAAATGAGGTGAAAATGTCTTGTGGTGTAATTCTTCTTCTCGAGCAGGATAACGTAGACATATGAAGAAGAAGTCATTTGGTATATGTAGGGGTTGTAAACTTTGGAAGTACCCAGATTTTACAATAGAACTGGAGTGCTATTTTTCATCAATAAATAAATTAGTAGTAGACTTAAATGATTAGACTTAGACTTGTGTACTACAGTATATTGTTTACCAGAATCAAATATCAAGACCAAACATGTGCCTACCTTTATCAGCACTAAGCGCTACTCAAAAGCTGTACCTAAAATGATTCACTTCTGTTATGAGCACTTGCCCTCTACTGGCCCAAAATTTGTAATGCAAGTAGCAACATTCAAAATCCTGTATTAATATCACCTTTGTGACTTTGACAGCCAGTGATTTGCCTATTCAAAGAGATTTAGTAATAATTTCTCAACCTCTTCTTTTTATTATGAAGAAGTTAAGAAGGGCAAGAATCAGTTACATATTTTAAAAAATAAAACATTAAAGCCGCATGCTTATGAAGGTAAGAAAGATTTGTTTTCTTAATTTCTCCTAGCTTCTATTTATGGATCAGAAAATTAGTAATTGGTCAGATATGTGTGAAGAAAGCAATAGGTGTTATTCTATTTAAACCAGTCTTCTTTTGTGCTACAAGGACCAATAGCACTCTTTAAGGCAGCCCTGGTTACCATGATGAAAGTAATATGAACAATCCTGAAGTGTTTGTGGAGAGCAGGCAGGATTATGCCGAGCTAGCAACAGCCAATCAGGAATCAGATGGCGACAGCCAATAGAATTTTGACTTGTAGAGAAAAAGAATTCCATTGCTGACTGTTAGAGTCAGATAGGGTTTTGCTTTCAGACAGTGAGGGACTGGTTTTGTGAGAGTCCAGAAGTTAGGGACTGTGAGGGCTAAAGTTCAGAAGGAAAGGACTTAGCTCTAAGACTGAATTTAGAGTGAGGAATTTTGGGGGATAGATAGCCGGAGGTCTAATATAGAAATAAGGTTGGAAAGCTCACAGTACATAAGGACGGTGTCGGGGTCCTAAAAGAGAATACTTGTTGTTTAATAGATTTATAAAGCTGAAACAAAGTGTAACAAGCACAATTGAACATAATCTTGTAACAAAGCAAACACTGACAGCCAACATTTAAATAAAATTTTATTGTTCTTTTATTCAAGCTTGTGGAAACCTGGAATTATTTTTCACGCTACAAACAAATAAAGTAAACCATAGATAATAAATAAAAGTGGTCTGAAACTTTACATACTGGGACAGCTATGGGTGTCTAATACCCTGTAGGGCTGCCCACTGAGGTAAAAAAAGGTTTGGTGAAGGAGTGGTTTGTCGCAGTATTTTAGAACATTTTGTTACATTCCAAAAAGGCAAGCAATCAGTCACTGTAGAGTTTTAATACCATTAAGAACCTTTTCTTTTATTCATCAAATGGACAGTATAATGCAATTTCCATTAATGCTCTGTCAATCATAGAAACATGTGCAACATAAATTATGCAGTTTTTTTTAAAGCCACTTTATTTTTATGCAAAAAGAGCTATCACATATTCACTCAGAGGTAAGCAACATGGAATCAAATGGGTTTTATTTCTTATGGCTAAAGTCAACATACTGCTAGTGCTTAGATAATTAGTTCATGGGAATTTTATTCTCCTTTCTTCCTCTGTCCTCTGCAGTATGCCAATCACCTCGAAAAACACTTGATCTTACCCAAAAGACTAAGTCATAAAACAAAGTAATCCATCTGGAGGTTCAGAATGTTAATGTATGGAATTCTTTTTCAACATTATTTTTGGTTTACGAATTGATATATTGTCATTCTTATATATGTAATTTCCAAAGGTTTCATTCTTAGTCCTTTGGATACAGAAACAGGATATGGCTACCTTGTGGTGAATGGGAATCACTCTGCTTGTGCTGAGAAGTAACCATGGTATGGACCCATGGTATTAAAAATATTCCACATACATCAGGTTCTAGTGCAGGACTGGGGAGCTTTTTGGTTACAACTTCCATTAGCCCCGACCAGCAATGTTTATGACTATTGATTATGCAACTAGAGGCCAAAGATCTAAAAGACAAATTGTTCCCCAGGATAACTAGACATGAGGAAGCACCTCTATGCTGGCCAACATAGTCAATGGTGAAGAATTCTGCGTATCAGTGCAACATCTGGAAGTCCGCACAATTTCCATGCTTGGCCTAAATTCAATTGTTAGGACCAATTAGAGTAAATCCACTCAATCAATAGGAACTTAGTAAGTCAACACTTATGCAAATTCCATTGATGTAGTGGGTCTCCTTTAGTTGGATTTAGAATTTTGTGTACGTTATTATAAGCCATCATTGTGTAGTAGTTTGTGTGTTGAACAACAACTCCAAGAGACCATGTTTCAAATCCTTCCTCAGCCATGGAAACCCACTGGATGACCTTGGACAAGTCCCACTGTAAGAGAAATGGAATGGCAAACGTCACTCAACAAATTTTGCAAGGAAAGCCCTATGAGAGTGTCCATGTAAGTCAATGTCAACTTGAACACACATAACAGCAATGCATTATGAATATTGCTGCTATTTTCAATGGAGGAATGAAGCCTGTACCAAAAGACCAGAGTTGCTGCCTTGGATCCTGTGCAAATAGAAGGGTGGGATATAAATCAAATAAACAATATAAATCAAATAAGCAAATAAATGATAAGCTTGTAGACCACATGGTTTGGAAGAAAGTCACTGTGGTGTGGTGTAGTGGTTTGAATGTTGAACTAGGACTCTGGAGACTAGGGTTCAATACCCTGCTCAGCCATGAAACCCACTGGGTGACCTTGAGCAAGTCACAAATTCTCAGCCTCAGGGAAGGCAGTGGCAAACCTCTGAACAAATTTTGCCAAGAAAACCCCATGATACTGGATGTTTCCACCACCACCCCTGTCGCCATAAGTGGGAGATGACTGGAAAGCACACAACAACAATGACAAACATTCTTCTGCATGGCATTTGCAGAAAAGGAAGCTGATAAAGGATTACACAGAGCTGCTACAGCAAATAGCAGTGCCTATAATCTAGGAGTTTATCACACACGTTTGTAAACGTTCCGAGGTCTCAATGGTAATGGAACAGAACGGATTTTATCGCGTAGCCTCGTTACTGAGACATTTGCAATGTGTTCCCGTTCTGTTCCGTTCGCATAAAATGTCCCCGACGATTCTCTTCCATCCTCCCTCACCAGTAAACGTTATGAGAACGGAAAATCCTCTGTGTGCGATATCCTAGGCGTTCCAATTGCATCCCCGTCCAATCCCTACAGTTAAGACGGGCCATCATGATATCTTTCCTTTACCAGGTTCCCTTGCAAGATGTTTTAACGACTTTCATTCCTCAAAATTATAGAACATCTAGACATGTCTCTATATGAAAATTAAAGCAGGAAACAGTGTTTGATACCAGAAAAAGATTTCAGGTAGGTATGGAGTACTTCTACCAGATCAAAAAAAATTGAACGGTCCATGCAGAAATGTGTCTCCCACATGTCGTCATCCCACAAAGTCATCACCTCTTGACGCCACCAATTCTTCCTAAGAATTGGACGTAACCACCATCTCTGAGGTGATGGAAATGTGGATAGCCATTCAAGGAGATCTGTGGGGGGTGCGTCCTCTACATCCATGAGCTCAGCAAGAGCATGTCTGAGAGCAACTTTGTTAAAAAAAACAAGCGGTACATAAGTGTCCTCCTTCTT
Source organism: Sceloporus undulatus (assembly GCF_019175285.1). NCBI lineage: Eukaryota > Metazoa > Chordata > Lepidosauria > Squamata > Phrynosomatidae > Sceloporus > Sceloporus undulatus. Next base: position 291,147,603 of record NC_056522.1, on the reverse strand, counting down.
CTCGGTTCCTGCTCCATTATCAGGTAATGGGAGATGGTATGGAGAAGGACCAAAACATGAGAATCCATCTTAGGATAGAACACACAGGGAACGAGAATGCCCCAAGCTCCCTTTGAAAGACGAGCGCAATTTTCTTTGTCAACTGCGCATGCGCAAAGACAGGGGATGGTCCGGGAGTCATCGGGATGGGACCTGGCTGTGCGGTGATATCCGTTCACAGCGAGGTCCAAAAATGACAACAGGTCGTTTTCTCCGTTAGCAGTGTGCAATAGCGATCGTTCTTTTCGCGTTCACATAACGCTAAGAAGACTTAATGCAATAGCGTTCGTCGTCAGCCCGTTTCCTGATCTGTCCGCCTTGTCAACAGGAATGGAACGGGAAAACTGTGAGTGCGATAAGGTTCCTAGGCCTGTTACAAACGGGCAGGAAAGTACGCGCAGAGTGCGTACTAGGGTTAGAAAGGGGTGGTGCTTCCACACACCCCTAACCTTAGTGCATGCTCCACGCGCATAAAATGGTGGCGGCCGTTCCACACGGCCACTGCCATGCGGACGTCACAACCACACTGCCTCTATACGAGGCGGCGCGGACGTGATGTCCTCGCTCCGCGCCAGGGCGCTTAGTGCGCCATTAATGCGGAGCAGGAAGGAGCTCCGTTTCGGAGCTCCTTCCTGGTTTGGTCCACTGGACGCAGCCTTCACACGGCTGCGCCCAGCGGACCAAAGGAGAAAGGGGCCAAGCGGCCCCTTTCTCCTCCTCCCCGCCGCCGCGGGGTGTCCTTGGGGCTTGAAGCCCCAAGGACACCCCTTTCCAGGCTGCAGGGAAGGGGCCTTTTGCCGCTTCCCCGCAGCCTGGAAAGCGGCAGATCGGGGCCTCAGCGGCTGCCGCTCTCAACGCTGAGGCCCCGATACCCCAGGGAAAGGGGCAGGTGCAGCCCGCCCCAAACAGGCGGTCTGTAACCCGCCCTAGTCTCCAAAAAGATCAAGAGGGATGAAATTATTAAACAACATCTGGCAGACACTCACAAAGACTGTGCCCATTTTAGTTCCTCATTACAGCAATATAAAATTCAAAGGAAGTTGCAAAAGACTGAAATCAATCTAGCCGTGTGCAAATTAAAACAGGAAGTTCCAATGTGATCAGATTATATCTTCAGTGCAATGGCTGGGGAAGCAGCCAAAATTCATAGCTTCATATATACAATAGTTGCACATATAAACAATCAAGAAATTAATGCTCTTTGGGCTGTTTCAGTGCTACTTTTTTTAGCATATTTAAGGAGCAATCACTTGGTAAACTATTGTTTGCATCAATTGGGGATGAGAAATTAATCCTTGCTTAATGCCCCTATATTTCTGGTCGGGTTATTAAAAAAATTTCCAATCTCTTAGTACAATCTCACAGTTTAACAAGTGATTTATCACGTAAAAATTTATGGACTTCTCTGTTTATGTCTGTGAACTGCTCTGACTGTGTTCTCCAGTTGGGTGGCATACAAATGACAAATACAAATATTAGAATAATAAAATAAAACCAAATATAACAAAGACAATAAACAACAGTGAAGCCTAGAAGTTTCTTGCGCTGTCATCAAGTTCAACTCACAATCCTATGATTGCACGAGACCTGCCAAACTGTACATTGTTCTACTGGAATTTTCCATTGTTTCCAACCTAATGTCTGGTAGTGTCAAGAATTCTGGACACACCCTAAGCTAAAAGGTTGACCACCATGAACTGGTTACAGAAAAAATAATAGTAGCAACCATAAGGAACAATTGTGATCACATGGGTGAATGGGCTGTTTGGAGGAGGAGGAGGAGGGTCAGCAAAGTACAGCCCATGGGATACATGTGCTCTCCCAAGTCTGTTTTAAGACCCCAAATGAACTTCAGCACTAAAATAAAAAATAACTAGCTTTGTTTGGAAAAAAACTACCCAACCCCATTCACTTAGCTTACTTCCAATTTGCTTCCAGGTTTTAAAAATGACTCTACAGGACTTAAAAGATGGTGGGGAACATGGAAAAGCTGTCATCCACTAGGGTGTATAGTGAACATTTTCAGTAAATTAAATACAATTTTTTTTTAAAGTAAGGTGGTGTGGAATGAGGGGATATAGAAGGGGCAATGTTGCACCTTAAACCTGCTGACCTCTACTGATCTAGATGGATTAAAAGACAGATCTTCTAGCTATTTTAGATTTCCTGTCAAAAGCTTGTTTGTGGAGAATACCCTGTAAGGAGGGAATGGAGTGATAAAATATTAATGTATGTGCTTTTAATTAGCTGCTAACTAAAAATGAAAGGCAGTCACACAATCCTTAATCCTTAGAATGTGAAGTCTGTTCACAGTTAGATCTAGGAAAGTTTGGTCTTCTGCTTTGTGGGGGACAGAGCAAGGAACAGCTTATTGTCTCTACTGCTCCTTCAATCACTATCATTATATGTTAGAAGAGGCAATTCTGCCACTCTGCAGACATTGTTGAACTGTAGCTTCCAGAAGCCCTAGCTAAAATAGTCAATGGTAATGAATGTTGGGAGTTAAATTTAAACAATATCTGGGGGCTCACATAAATTTCAATCACTGTCTTATATGTTGACAATGAACACCTGTGGTATGGAGGCTCTTGCATCCACCTAGGCTTTCCTTATATTCTCAGATGGCAACAGAGGCTGGAGTAACCATGCTCAGTCTGCACCTACACATTGTGCTTGTAAGTATTTAAGTTTAAGGATGTTTGAATTATAATAGATGGGAAAAATAATTTGCTTTCATTTTGCAAGTGCCTGCCAGTACTCAAAGTCAATAACTGCCTGCCTGTCTAAATTTAGATCATGGTTTTAATGATTTGTTTCAATCAAGATTCTGGATGCTAATGCACTCATGCACCTTTATGTAGAGGTCCTTTTCGTAGCCATGTGAGTCATAGAATCAATGACTTGGAAGAGACCTGAAGGGCCATCCAGTCCAACCCCCTGCCATGCAGGAGTACACAATCAAAGCACCCGCAACAGATGGCCATCCAGTCTTTGTTCAAAAACCTCCAAAGAAGGAGACACCACCATACTCCAAAGCAACATATTCCACTGTTGAATAGTTCTTACTGTCAGGTGCCTATTCATAGGTGTCTGGTAACACATGATATGATATGAAATAGTTAAGCATGAAATAGTTTAAATGATTTAGGATGAAATGAGTAAAAATGCAAATGGCAAAGAACATATGCAGTTTGTATTGATGTAATCACTACAGGAGCTGTTTACACAGCAAATATTTTGTGAATTTACTGAAAGCATGGCAAACTTCAGCACTGGTGCTGGAATTTTTAGAAAAGAATCCTTTATTGATAGAACTGCAACATTCATATTGTGGAAATTCTACCTCCCACTAATTTCAGTGCTCTAGGTCTGATTTCCTCTACCAAGACACCTTTTTAAATATCAACAATCCTGTTTCTTCTTGGATGTTTTATTTTTACTTTGAGAGAAATTTATTATGGAAACCTGAGCAATTTAAGACAATGTTTTGTTCACTGTCCCACTTTTCCTAAATATCAAATTTAAATGTAGAAGGCTATCATTCTTTTGACAATTCTTTCTACCATCTCCTGCCTCCATTCTTCCTTATGGTAGGGAGCAGTTCTTTCCTATGAAAAGATCTGCAATTCAGAATACCTCTGCAAGTCACCACAATATGAGGTGAATGATGTCATGGAAAATTAATAGTATAATATTTATTCCACATACCTCACCTTTTCCTCCAAGATGCTCAGTAGCTAGCTGGGCAAATGTATGCACTAATCCCATATGAATAATAAATGGTGGATGGCATACCTTGGCAGCCATGAAACACAGATTTTCAGCCAAACTACTCTGATAGTGTGTGTGTGTGTGTGAAAGAGAGGTTAATGCAAACTCATTAATTATTGAAACAATCTGGAAAACATGACAGAGTCTAAATAGTGTTTATGATAATTAGTTATTATATTTAATGGAAGGGAATTTTCCAAGGAAAAGATTAGCTAGAGAATTAATGCCTCAGAATTTTTCATAGTGAAGGGAATATTTTGAAATGACTCATTTTATTTATTTATTTAAAGTATTTCTGTATCCAGACCACAAGGGCTCTCAA
>NC_056522.1:291095923-291143461 GCF_019175285.1 Sceloporus undulatus | reverse complement strand
GGTGATGAACAAATAAAACCCAGTTAAAACCATACAATATTTTTTTTTAAAAAAAATACTCTTTAAAACCTCCTAAAAGCAGTTTAAAAACAATAATAGAATCCAGTTTTGAAACAGTTAAAGCTGTCATTTCAAACATGCCTAACAGCACTATTTGGGCTGTTTTCTGGAAACTAAATTTTAAAATGATCTTTATTGAAACTTTTAAGAGATAGGGCAAGCCTAACTTATTTGGACAGGGAGTTCCCCTGTCAAAGTGTTGCTACAGAGAAAGCCCTATTATCGGTACCCAGAAATATAATTTCCTGAGGTGTTGGGACATGCAACAGGGCCTCCTCTGAAGATCTCAAATTTCTGGGAGGAATATGGGAAGAAACTATGGGGCTGTACAGACAAGCCCCAAAGGGTCAGTCTGCAGCTGCCCCTTTTCACACTGGATTAGGGCCAGGGCAGCCTCACCGGCAGCCCTGCGGCCCCAATCCAGTGTTTGTCTGGGCCACAGAGAAGTGGCAAAATGCCACTTCTCTATGGCCCAGAAAAGGTTTGTCCTTGTCCTGGACTGCAGCCAACACACCCAAACAACGCTGATAAGAATGGCTTAGCACAGCAATTGGAGGCAGTCCACAAACCTTGCAAGGAGTCCGAGTTAAAGAGCAAGCCAAAAACCAGAACCGAAGTCAGGAAAACAGAGGTCAGCATAGTCAGTCCGGTCCAGGGTCAGGGCAGCAAGAGTCCAGTCCGTTCCAAGGTCAAGAGTCAAGGTAACAAGGAGTCAGGATACACAGAGCCAGTGCCGGCAGCAATCACACCAAAGGCTCATGCAATAAACTCTGGAATTGAATTGATGTCTCCCTGTTTCTTAAGTAAGGGAAACTCTCCCCATGCCACCTGAGGCTGATTTACTAATTGCCTCTCTGCAATCCTCCTGGATCTATGCCTGCAAGCACTCTCAGCCCTTCTTTGCTTAAAGGAGGGAACTTCCGGGCCTGGTTCCTCCCTAGAGTCACCACCAAGCTGCAGTGCCACCAGAGGAATCCCATCAGCACTAGGAGCTGGCTGAGCCTCCTCCTCTGGGGCTGGGAGATCAGGGCTGGATTCTGGCAGAGCAGGATTAGCACCTGGTGTAGACTCAATTACCTCTTGCCCTGGAGCAGGATGAGCACCTGGTGTAGCCTCAATTAGCTCTTGCTCTGGAGGAGCCCCATCCTCCTCCTCATCCGCCGAGACCTGCTCTTGGCTGGCCATGATAGTCCTTGGGGCTTCATACCCCCAGACACCCTGGCCCTACAGAGAAGAGGGGCAGAGGAAAGCAGCGACCCCTTTCTCCTCTGCATCGTTGGTGCGACCGTGTGGTTGCTGCACCAATGATGAGTGCACGAAAAGGGAGCTCCAGAATGGAGCTCCTTTCTGCACTGCTGGTAAGGCGCCATAAGTGCCCTCTAGTGGCGCGGTGACATATCTTGTGCAACATGCCATTTGAATACGGGCCCTGTGTGGGCGGGGCTGCCTAATCATGGCTGCACCCACACTTAGTAGGGTTAGGGAGTATGAGGTTGCTATGAGCTCCTTAACCCTACTATCGGCCACATGACGGCACTTCCTGGCCATCTGTCTCAGGCCAATAGCACTTTGGAAGGAACACCAGTTCATATGGCATGAACACCAGCACCTTGAATCGAGTTCAGAAGCAAATTGGAAGCCAGTATAGTTCTCTCAGGACTGGTGTTATATGGTCTCTAAAATGCACACCTGATACCAGTCTGGCTACTACATTTTACACTAGCTGCAGCTTCCCATACATTTTGAAGACATCCACATAGAATGAATTACAGTACAGTAGTCTAATTGAGAGGCAAATAAGGCATGAACCACTATGGCCTGATCAGCCTTCCCCAAGAAAGGGGATAGCTGGCACATGGGCAAAGGAGCTCCTGGGCACTGCACCCACAGGCTTTCCAGGAGTAGTGTTGAGTCTAGAAGCATCCCAAGCTATGACCTTGACCTTTTAGAATGAGAGCAAACCCATCCAGAACAGGATGAGATCTTAATCCCAGGCTGGTTTTCATACTTACCAGTAGCACTTCCATCTTCTTTGGATTAAGTTGCAGTCTTTTTATCTGCAGACAATGATTCAGCACTACTACAGCCTCCTTGGCATCAGTTGTAAAGGAGAAATAGAGCTAAATATCATGAGAATATTAATGACACCAAATCCCAGAGCTTCAGATGACCTCTCCCAGTGGCTTCACGTAGATGTTGAAAAGCATGAGGGACAGTATCGACCCCTATGGAATCCGACAGGCTAATGGCCAAAAGGCTGAAGAACAGCACCACCCTCTGGAAACATTTGGCCAAGAAAGACCAGAACCACTGCAAAGCAATGTTCCCAAGGCCCATGTCAGTCCAAAAGGATACTATGGTCAATGTCATGAAATAACACTAATAGACCAGGGGGACCAATAAAGACTTACTCCCCCCTCCCCATCCAACTCCTGGTTTAGGTTATCCATCAAGACTGTTTCTATCCTATATCTAGGCCTGAACCCAGCTTGGAATGGGTCCAGGTAACCAGTTTCATCCAGGAAGTACTTTGTGGTCTGATTGGGTTTCTAGTGTAGACAGAAATCTACATATGGCAGTGTTGTATGTTCATTGAATCATATGGAATAGGAATTAGTATTCCTTTACTTCAAGTAAGTTTCAGAAAGCCTCATTTCTGAAGTAAAAATGGTCCTGTAATAGACAGAACAATGATTGCAGAAAAGCATGGTGAGCAAAGAAAGATTTATTGCTATACAGATGTCACATTGGGCCGTGCTAAAAGGAAAAGTGGGAAAGAGGTTTGGCCTTGGAATGTTTTGCTTCTTCTCCACTAAAAGCATTACTAAAAGATTATGAATGAAGCCCTTTTGTGTCAGTGGGTCTCAGACTGCCTGACTTCTTTTGTGCTATACAGATTGGGTCCAGACTATTTGAAAGACAGTATTTTCTGAACCCTTAGACATCTAAGATCTTCAAGAGGTGTTTTCTTTATTCCATTGTCTTCTCAGGCTTCCTTGGTGGGAACAAGGGAGAGAGACTTTTCAGTGTCTGCTTCCATATGGTGGAACTTTCTCCCTATACAGGGTGGGATGGCTTCCCCCTTGCTCTCTGCTGGCAAGTCAAAACATCCTTATGCCATCAGCCTTTGGAAACTGATCGCGATGGGCTTTTAATCATATGTTATGCTGTTTTGTGGTTTGCATATAGTGGTTTAATGATTTTAACTTTAAAAGGGCCTGTACAGACCAGCACTTTGTGCTAGCCTGTATATGCGGTGAGGGTTGAATGTCCGCATGCTGCAAGCCCTCACTGTGTCACCCAGGCACCAAAGATGGCACTTACAATGCCTCTTCCAGGAAGCTGCTTAGAACAGCTTCTTTTTGCTCCCTAGAAGGAGCAGATCAGTGATGTTGTGTGCGGCTGCTGGGGCACCAATCTGGGGCAAAAAGGGGCGGCATCCCACCACCCATCTGTACAGCCCCTAATTTGTTTAATTGTCATTTAAGTAACTTTTATATTTATACTTTTTATTAATATTGTTGTACTGTTTTTATTTGTACTGTGTTTAACATGTTGTAAGTTGTCTTGAGTACTTAGTGCGGAAAAGGCAGGCTATAAAATCATAGAGTTGGAAGACACCACAAGGGCCATTCAGTCCAACCACTTGCCATGCAGGAATGCAAAAATAAATGGTGGTGGTGGTGGTCATGATGGTGATGGTAGCAAAGATCATGGAACAAATAGTTTTTTGAACTAGAGGCATATTCTGAAGTTTTTTATGATCAGTATACAAATTTTAATTTTACTGTTACATTCAACAGACAGTAATACATACTTCATAGTGCTGAATGTTGTTTTACGAGTGACAAGGGTGAAAATGAATCATATAATTTCAGCAGCTGTGCTCCATATAATTGCCATATTCATACTAGGTTTTGGTATTCATTTCCCCCACAATATGAATTCTATTGTGAGGCAAATTTTCTTCAGAACATGCAAGTAAAAGAGACCAGATTTTGCTATAGCTGGATAAATAGCTTGAAAGTGACTTAGACATTTAATTACGGTAATAATCCAAGCCCACTGCCCCACCAGTCAGTTGCTGCCATTGTAAGCATTTTAATGGTAACTCTTTACATTCCCATTTTGTATCACTAACTAAAATAGTTAACAATTACTTTTTAAATAAATTATAAACTTGCAAGCTGCAGGTTTATGTTACAATATATATCTAAGTAGTCTTAGAAAATATTAGTAATAAATGCACATACTAAGAAGATAAATCTTATATATATAGTCTTATTTATTCTCTCTCTGTGTGTGTGTGTGTGTGTTTTTGTGGGATTAATAAAAGTATGGCATATCAGTATTTACAGATTGGTCCCCACACTACAGCAACAATATTTGATAACAATGCACAGTAATATGTTTAAAATGTGGAAAAAATGCTACTTTAAAATACAGTGGCTGAAGAACCATTTACTCAAACAGCTTGTCAGACAAGGTATGTTCTCTAACAGTTATAATGTTACCACTTGCATTAAACAGATGTTTTACTGCAGAGCTGGAAGGCATGCTGCACTCAAAAAAGACACGGAAAGGCTTGCAGCAATTACAGTTCCTTGCTGAGAGACTTCAGGTACCTCATCAGAAGTAGCCCTTGGAGATGGATGGTGAAGATACCATCTTCCAAACTGCCTCTTTCCTGGTTTGCCCTGAACACTCACCACAGTTCTGACCAACTGTGTCTTATTTCAGACTCTACCAAGTCTTCCACTGAGAATCTCTAAAAGGGAATGTTTACACCTACTCCACCGAGTCTTCCAGTTTCTGAATATATAGAGATCTTTGATATAAAGTTGCTTTTTAAAAAGAGTTAATAAATGGAGACATCCTACATATGTGTCTACGCAGAGGTAAACAATCACAATGAATGCAACTTACTGCAGGGTACATAGAACAGGATGCAGCTTGAAAGACCAGGGTGGGTCTACACTGGCCAGAATACTCTGGGTGCATCCCTGAAACTGCCCCAAATTTCCCTTATTACCTGGACACTCCACAGCAACACCAGGCAGCTGGGTACACAACATCCCACTGTGCCACCCACTACTGCCACCACTGTCATGAGTCACTTCCTCTGAGTATTAATTCTATGTCTCACTGCCTCATTGTGACTTCAGAAGGAGAGACCCATACCACCACCAATATTCTCTGTGGTGATGGCACACAGAGACACTGTGTAAACAGCTGCCCAATGTCGCACTGGAGTGCTCCAGATTTTCTTGGAAGATTCAGAGCAAGTGGTGTGATTTTTTGATTTTTTTAAATTGCTTTAACAAAGAGATATCTGGATTCACTGTGGAACTGCCCTTCCCACATGAAGGCAGTCTGCAGTCAAATTGGGCCTTTGGCCCTATGTCATGAAGGCAGAGCAACGTAGGGACAAGATGAAACTGGTTTATTTGGCAGATGTAGACATACCCAATGTGATTATGAAATCATAGCAAAGTTTGCTTGGATTGGGAACTATAGTGGTGCGGAGGCTAAACTACTTGAATAAAGATGCACAACAACAGACTACCACTTAGTGATTCCCCTTCAACAGTTCACTACAAAAGGAGCAATGCTATCTATTATTAAGTTACCATTGTTACCTCCCTCTTTATTGAGATGGGAAAATAATTTCAAGTAACTTGTTATTTTCAGTGCATTACTTTCTACTGCTGGTGAGTAAAAAAAATACAAAAGCACTACCTTCCAGATTACATGAAAATACAGATATTTTGTTTACAAAAGATTAATAATAATAAATCCAAAACCAAACACAGCATGTTTTAGTGATCCTACTCCAAAAATAATAATTAATAACTATCGTGCAAATGTTTGTGTCTCAAATTCTTAAAGAAATTGAGCTCATACCCTGATTCAATAACTGAGCCAACTTGGTTCAGGAAATGCATCCATGAACAAAATTCACTGATTTCTCAATAATAAACACATAATGCATACAGCAGTGTATCAATAACTCATATATTATTCCATGCATATTGCTCTATAAGTGCCTAGGATTGTAGTGATGCACTGCATACAATATCTCTGTACCTTTCTAATCTGGAATTCATGCCTTTCTGTGCTCCAATGATAAACTGGTTCACAACACATTACTTCTTGTAGTAATCAAAAAGAAAGAAGGAATAAGAAGGTGAAGAAAAGCAACCAAAAATAGCAAGGTAGGAAACAGAAGAGTGTAATACATAATTTAATTGGTAATGACTTCTGTTGATTTCCATGGAATATAGAGATAGGGAATGTAGAGAAAATAGGGATGACTGCACGAAACACTGGCTCTTATGAAATACATTTGCAGAGCTTAGAAAGGAACTAATTATTTTACTCACTACTCTAATCACCCAGCTGGTTGTTACTTATTATTATTACTGCAGGTGAAAAGGTGACACACTGAGTTGCTTGTTATTAAGAAACTAATTGTTTTATTTATTTATTTATTATTTTATTTTATATATCACTTTTCTTAAGTGGCTTGCAGATAAAACAGTTTTAAAAACTTTATAATAAAAATGTAAAAAAATCAAAGTCACCTTGCTGAAACTGTATAAAATCACATAAAATCTACAAAATGTATAAACATGAAAAACTTAAAAAGAGCACACACCTTTGTACAACAATTATATATTAAAAGCCTGCTTGAATAAAAACATATTTGCCTGCTAGTGAAAGGATATCAGGCAGGGGGCCAGCCTAGCTTCCCACATGGGAGCAGCTACTAAGAAGGCACTCTCTTGTGTCCTTGCATTGAAAATACAGGAAAATGTTATTTGATTCCTCCCTGTGCCCATTCTAGATATTGCTCATTGGAAACTGGGGAAGATGCCAAATACATGATAAATGAATGTTTCCAGCTGCAGCATGAGGCAGCCATCTATGTGACCATTCATTTTCCCTCTCCTATTGCCCAGACTGAGCCAGCGGCGTGTACTGAGAAAGCAGGGAAGGAGAGAGGGAAGAGGAGAGAGAAGAGAGTAACAGGCAGTCAAGCATCTGAGGAAGTAGACCAAATCTATGAAAGCTTGTGCTACACTGTTGCTCACTTGGCCTCAAAGGTGCTACAAGATCCCTTGGCTAGCAGTCAAGCTGTTCCAGTTCCTCTGAAAAGTAGAGAATTAAAGCCATGACTGTTACAGCAAAATAATAACCGCATTCTGGTTCTTTACTCCAAAAAATAAAATAAAATAATGTAAAAAGTGAAAATGAGTTAATTTCTAGCTCTACATAATTGCATGAATGCACGTGCGTGGATGTGTATATTGTTGCTGGCATATATTTTACAATTAAACAGAGGGTGAAATTCACTTGTGACAATCCACTGTCAGAGTGACACTTACCAGAGGACTAGATGCCCACCCTTGACTCAATGTTCTTCTACACATGAGAGGATGGGAAAGGGCTGGTTATTATGCCAGTTATCTTAGCTTTTGAAGTTTAAGCTTTTTAAGGTTTTCATGTTTAATAGCCTTTGTGTAGGTAAAAATAACTAGAGATGTCAAAAACTAAGGAAAAGGACCTACAGGATTATCATTTTCCAGCTAGAGAAATTCAAATGCTTTATATACCCCCTTGCTCTTTCCATGACTAAGAGGTCCTTTAGATCTTTCTTTGTTTTTTTGGGGGGTTATTGTCATATTTTAAAATGTTATGGCATCCAGTTCCACTTCCAGGCAAGAAAATCTCTCATATATATTACATGCCTGTCAATCGAATCAGGATTTGTAATTGTGCTGTTTTTGTTTTCCATATTCTCTACAGGCTGATATTACTATGTTGGCATGTTGAACCATTTTTTTAAATTTTATTTTTTCATTACTTCAAATACTACTGATTTTTTTTCCTGCACCGATAGCAATACAACCTGCCTCTCTGGCAGCTTGAAAATCCTCCTTTGCATGTTTTACATATGGCCCTACCCCTTGGCTCACAATTCCCAACAGCTGCAAGAAGGCCTTAGGAATCTGTCTACAGAACGAGCTACAGCAACAGCAAAAAAGAGATGTCCCTGCAGAAGACAGAATGCACATATTGAACTGCTGCCTGTCAGTCAATCCCCCAGTTTCTCTGCTCTATGTCTGTGGATCAGCCATGAGTCCAAGTGACTTCCAGGAAGGCACTCTGCCATTTCAGCAGATGGGCATGAGGGTAAAGCCAAAGAACTATGTCTGTGCATCAGGCATGGGCAATGGGGGCATGATTCTTAGCCAAAAATGTGATTAATGCTGTTCATCTTTGCTTAGCAAGCTAGGGGTCAGGTAGTATGTCATTACTAATTAAGGTTTGGGATAGTTCCGTCTTTTAAGGAATAAAAAATGTTAATGTATACAATTACATGTTAATGTTGCAGAGATTTCATCCAAGCAGCAAAACAATGGGGGTGGGTAAGGTGTCAATGTTGCAGCGAAAATGTTGTTCCACGTATTATTCTCACTGAAGTCCCATGAAATTACATTGAATGTTATTGAAAATAACATACTTTAGGTCCTATCCCAGGAGATAAGTGGGATAGAAATAAAATAAAATAAAATAAAATAAATACTTTATGTTTTGACTTATTTTTAAGTATAATTAAATTATGTTTGCTTTACAGTATGTTGATGTAATTAACATTATCTTAATCAAGATAACATAATAGTTCAATTAACATAACTAATACTAAAACATTGGTTCCAAACTTTATCCAGTCAGGCATTCTGTTCCCACAGACAGCTATAAGAAACCTTTCAGAATGTCATGGATGCATTCACACTCTCCTTTGCATATCAGCTACCTCTGTTTCTGTTATGTGAGATCATATATAGCCATCTCTTCAGTGAATTTGTCTGTTCCCCTTTTTAAGACCATGAAAGTTTACAGCTGTTGCTACAGACTTTCGGGCGGGCTACGGGGTTGAGACTGCTATGGTCGCCTTGGTCGATGACCTCCGTCTGGGCATTGACAGGGGTAGCGTGTCCCTGTTGGTGCTCTTAGACATCTCAGCGGCTTTCGATACCATAGACCATGGTATCCTTCTGGGGCGCCTGGCAGGGGTGGGAATCGGGGGCACTGTGCTCCAGTGGTTCGGATCCTACCTCTCTGGGAGGTCCCAGATGGTGCAGCTGGGAGACGTGTGCTCCAATAAGAGGGCCCTTACATCTGGGGTCCCTCAAGGAGCCATTCTGTCTCCCATGCTCTTTAACATTTACATGAAACCACTGGGAGAGATCATCCGGAGTCATGGGGTGTGGGGTTATCAGTACGCTGATGACACCCAAATAGTCTTCTCTATGTCTCCGACTGATGCAGTGACCGGGGATGGCATCTCTCCTCTCGTGGCCTGTCTGGAGTCGGTAATGGGCTGGATGAGGAAAAAACCGACTCAGACTGAATCCAGAGAAAACGGAGCTGCTCGTGATAGGTTCTCCTGGCCTGGGGGTGGCGGTGGTTCCACCTGTCCTGAATGGGATCACGCTTCCTGTGAAGGACTCAGTACGCAGTCTGGGGGTGCTCCTTGACTCGTCGCTCCACCTTACATCTCAGGTGGATGCGACGGTCAGGAGCACCTGTTATCAGCTTTGGCTGATACGCCAGCTGCGTCCCTACCTGGGCCAGAGGGACCTTGAAACTGTAGTACATGCTCTGGTAACCTCTCGCTTGGATTTCTGCAATGCGCTCTACATGGGGCAACCCTTGTACCATACCTGGAAGTTACAAATAGTGCATAATATGGCAGCCCAATTGGTTACTGGCATACCCAGAGCCAGTCATATAACACCAGTGCTTAAGGATTTGCACTGGCTGCCTATTCGCTTCCGGGCGCAATACAAGGTGTTGGTTATTACCTATAAAGCCCTAAATGGCTTGGGCCCAGGGTACCTTGAGGACCGCCTCTCTCCATACAATCCGCCCCGCACACTCAGAACATCTGGGCAGCAGTTGTTAAGGGTTCCAGGGGCCAGATTAGTTTCTACCTCTAAGAGGGCCTTCACCACCTCGGCCCCCAACCTCTGGAACTCTCTGCCCATTGAGCTCCACTCGGCCACCTCCCTGGCCCAGTTCAAAAATGAGCTGAAGACTTTTTTATTCAAACAGGCATACCCTGATGCGAGCCCCGAATAACCTCACCCTCTTCCTTACATCAGCAGTGGCAAGCTGGCTGGAGTGTTTTATCGGATTTTAATTTGAATGTATAATATGTATTGTATTTGATGGAATGTTGTGCACCACCCTGATTTTGCAGACGGGCCGTATATAAAGAAAAATTTTATTATTATTATTATAACAAATCCTTTTCACTTTGTGCTATGTAGAGAATTCCTATTTATCCTGAACCTGAGTGAATTAATCTGAGTTCCAGTTAGGGACCTGGATTTTACTGATTTTCTTCTTGAAGGAAGCAAGGAGTAATTTTGGAAATTCCTGCTGCAAGGAAGTTTTTTGCAACCTTGTAATTTTCTGCATGGAAAATGTTTTTTCTAGTACAGAAGATGCTATAATTGGGGATGTACTCTTCAGAAAATTCATGCACTATTGGTTTGCACAGAAAACAGCCCTTTCTGTGCAGAAAATAATATTCTGTGCTGTTTCCTGCAAAGAAAATGCTGTTTTCTGTGGAAACAATATTCAGACTTTTGCATAGAATAAGTCCCAAACTGTAAAGGTTATTATCATTCCAGGATTCTTCTTGTCGGGGTTTCTCTAAAATATGTTGTTTGGCTATTTTTTAAAAAATATATATTTTCAAATATTCTTTCCATCCCTAGTTCTAATGAATTTATATCCACACTATACATAATTTTATAAGAGACATAGTTCCTTGTTTGTAGTCTTGGGACAGATATTGCCTTTCTATATTCCTGATACGCTAGAAATACTAACATTTTATTTTCTAACATGTTTTTGCCCAAGCAGCTTCTCAAGCAGCTGTTATTGTGCTGATTTATATCAGTTTTGAGAAGAATTTTAATAAATAAGCTAAGGCTCTACCTATGACAAAATTAATCAGATGTATGTTTGAAGATATTGGGAAAATGTTAGAAGACCAGCACGTAGCTTTGTATTGATTACTAGTCTTCCAAGTACTTCAGGATGCAAAATCAATAAGCATAAGCCCATAGTTTTATGCCTACCTGGTTGCTAGCACAGCATATTCCCAGACAGAAATATTAGGCCTCATTGAGTCAAAGCCTATCAGAGTCAATGGAAACTTTTTCATTGACTTTCAGAGTCATGTTGCTCTAACCTCTGTAGTTTGGGCAATCTTTCTGTGCACCAATTATCAAAACGGAACAAAATTGTTGTTTTAGCCATATGAACTCCTCTACCGTGTGAAAAGCTATGACAGCAAATCAAATGTAAAAGGACTTCACCCTCATACCTGTCACTCTAAGCAGACAGCTGAAAAAAGAAACAGACAAAAATGGGCACTTAAGTGAGATACACACTGGTAAGAAGCAGCAATTGATTTATATTTTGGTGTTTTGTTTGAAAAGAAAATGTGTGATTGTTTCTAAGTTTAATTTCACATGCACATATGTCACATACTACACTGGCATGTCATGTTACACCAGCAGTGATGTCATATTTTTTGTTGAAATCAGACCTGCAGGAGCTAAACTGCCTCCTTTCAAATGAATTTTTTGTCTTTTGGAGGTAACATTGCCCCCAAAATCAGCCTAGAAAAATCAATTAAAGGTTCCAAGCATGCATCAAAGGTGAAGTCTGGGGGGCTTCTAAAAACTCACCCAAAAGGAGAGGTGAGATTTAAAAGCTTCTTAATTGGCTGCTAGCTCATATTCAGATCTCAGCTGCATACATATTGCTGACTTCTCTGCCTGACCAGCACCTTGTACTGCCTGGATGGAAATGTGTCTTCTGCCTGAAGAAAGCCTTTTTAGTGACCCTGATATCTATGGTGACAGAACAATGGTACAGGAAAAGAGATTCCACCTCAACATTAGGAGGTAGTTTCTGACAGTAAGAGCGGTTCAACAGTGTAATGCACTCCCTCAGAGTGTGGTGGAGTCTCCTTCTTTGGAGGTCTTTAAACAGAGGCTGGATGGTCATCTGTCAGGGATTATTTGATTGTGATTTCCTGCATGGCAGGGGGTTGGACTCAATGGCCCTTGTGGTCTCTTTCAACTCTATGGCTCTATGATTCTATGATCAAGGGCACAGACAGCTGTGTCAGCATGTGCAATTTCCGGCTGCTGAAACAAGTCCAAGCCAGCCTCAGAAGCTTCTTGTAGGTGCCTGAGGCTGGAGCGGCTGATTTGGCATTACTACATGGGTAAGAGGAGAGGAGAGGTACTGTGGGGAAGGTAGAGGAGAAATACTTTGTGGTGGATGAGTTTTCACTTCCACCCATAGTTTTGCTCCTGCAGCCTTCCCAATCCCCTTACAAGTGTACTCCAATGTGTATTTCATGTGCCATCTACATCAGTCCTTCAATTTCAATTTCTCCTTCAATGCTTTTTGATAAAATGATTTGTGGATCTGCCATGGCATGACTGGTGCCACTTGGGAGTTTGTTGCTGATCTAACCACAGTTTCTCCCAGTTTAACAGAAACCTCAGTGTTGAAATAAGGTCCAGCACTATCAGAATTCCATTGGATTCAGCACATCTGTAGTGGAAGTCACTATGCATGACAGTGAGTCCAACAGCTGTTTATGGTTAATAATTTACCTTCATCATAAAGTCATGTTGATGTCTTTTTCAGTTGCCAGTGAGGATAGGAAATATGCCAGTTTGTTGCTCAGAAAGTCTGACTGTTACTACAGCGATAAACATAAAGTAAGGCTGTCCTCTTCCTATTCAGAAAATGTTTAGATTCCATCTAGACGCAAATAGAAAATTATTTGACCAGGAGAAAAGAAGTAATTGAATAAATTAAATTATAACAGAGTGATCTGCAGCAGATGTTCGAGCTGATGCTGTATAATACTAGCCAAGACACAAATCACCAGCTAAGGTCAATGAGAGTGATATTATCTGCTTACGTAAGGTATATTTCAGCTTATTGCTTCCAACAAATCTGTGTTAGTTTTATTCCCTGAGATACTGCTATCTGTTCTTATAACAGACAGAAAATATTTTCTTGTTATTTCGACTGAGGTGGCAGCCTCAAAATTGTGACAATATTGGTAGAAATGCAGTCATGAAGGAGGGGACAAGTAGACCAATGAATGGCCAGCTCAACCTCTCTCAACTTTTGGTAGTTTTACTCTGAGTTTAGGGGAAAAAAATATTCTCCTTTCTTCTTTTTTGGGGGGGTCTACACCTCTCACAATCCATCTACTAGGATGGCCAAGGGGTGTTAGTCTGGGGGTTGTTGCATTTTGGGATTCTGCAGGTTGCTGTCCATAACAACGTTTCCAAGATCTGCTTTGTTCCATCAAGTCAAAACTTTTCACTTTTCCCAAAGGACAAAGTGGGAGCAGAAGGGGCCAAGTTAGAACCTGATGGATAAGTGATAAAGTCAGCCAAGTTGATGAAAGACACCATTTGGCAGATTACAATAGAATGAAAGAATCCAATGAATTTTGGGTTGTCTCTGGAGAAACCTGGAATTTATTTACTTTTGAAGTCTCAGTAATTTTTTTTTGGCCATTATAATAATTTTTGTTTGGCTCTGCTTGATAACATTAGCTTCCTTCAATGTTGCTTTCTCCAGCCTTCACTACCTTGCCTCTGGATTCATCTGCCCCTTCCCAGAGCTTAGAATATAGCTTTAAAGCTCCTAGCCTTCCCATCCAAGTATGGCCATGATAGTGAGGAATCCTGCAAACAACAGTTTTTTAAAAAATTAGATATCCCAAGCTCTGCCTCTCCTCCTCCTCCTCCTTCATAGCTTTCGATAGACTCCTGCTTCTTTTCCCCCTTTTCCGAAGTCAAATTCCCTTCATGAAATTCCCTTACCCCTGATTTCACCCATTACCTTGTCTCTAGGCAGCCCCCCCCCCAACTCTTTGTTTCTTTTCTCTGCAGTTTTTGTACCCTAGGAGGGTATTCATGTTAGTTTGTTGCACAAAACAAATGTTTTGTCATATTAAAGGCTAACAGGTTTTATTTGGCCTAAGCTTTTGCGGAGTCCAACCCACTTCAGTAATTTTTAGTTTAGTGTTTTTTGTTTTTGTTTTTTGTTTTTGTTTTTGTTTTTGTATGTGGGTTTTTCAGGCTATGTGGCCATGTTCTAGAAGATTTTCTTCCTGATGTTTTGCCAGCATCCGTGGCTGGCATCTTCTGGTGAAACGTCAGGAAGAAAATCTTCTAGAACATGGCCACATAGCCTGAAAAACCCACAAAAAAACTATGGATGTCGACCATGAAAGCCTTCGACCCCACTTCAGTAAATGTATTATAAAGCCTTGTAAAGTGATGAAGGGCTTCAAAGTGCAAGACCAGTTCTTTTGAATCCTTATGGCCATGGCTTGCAGTTTTGGACCAAAGAAAAACAAGCTGGGCAACAATGATCAGGGACTGCCACAAGCCAAACAAACAAAATAAAGATCCTGGGAATCCTTGGTATGCTGAACACCATCTTAGCTATCTGAATGTCAGTCTGCTATGTATCAGTAGCCAGGTAGCTGTTGGGTGGCAATTTTTTGTATAAATGAATATGGGCCTTATCACATGAGGGGTTTTGCAGCTCAGATCCGGAGTCACTGCGGGTCCAGCCATGTATTATCAGACATGACTGCTTTCTGGGGGGGGGGGCATTCCGAGGCAGATCCACAGTCAATTCAGAGTGACTCTTCGTTTTTGTGAATTCGGTAACAAGCGAATTCACAAAAATTGTTTCCAAGCTCGCTTCGATTTCCCTTCGAATTGGTCTGGTGTGGAAGATCACCCCAATCGTGCCCCCAGTGACCCCCTGCCACCTGTCCCATCATCTCCTGCCTCCTCCTTCACCTCGATCTTGCCCCCCAAGAGCCCCTGCAACCTGTCCCATCATCCCCTGCCTCCTCCTTCAGCCTGATGAAGGATGACAGCTAAGGAGGGGGCAGGGAAGGATTACAGCATCCAGAGCCCCACTGAGCATGTGCAAGGGTGTCAATTTGAATTGTTGAATCCCTCTGGGGTGGTAATACAATGTGCACTCGCTCCACTTTGCCCAAGTAGAGACCACAATTTTATTCCTCAGGTATGATAATACATCACATGAATTGCCTTGGATCCAAAGTGATTCTGCTCCCCCCTCACTTCCAGTTGGAGCTCCTGTTTCACATGTGATAAGGCCCTATGTGTATTTGCTGTTAAAAACATAATAAACCCTTGTACAATGGTATACTATGTTCCTGAGCTCTCCTTCAGGTATAGAAATTTCTCAGCTAGTTCATGCTGATTAAGATCTTACAGGAAACTTTAGAAGAGTGATTCTCAAACTTTGGGTCCCCTAGGTGGTTTCAACCAACTCCCAGAAGCCCCAGTCAGCTTGACTAACAGTTAGGAATTCTGGAAACTGAAGTCCAAAACATCTGGAGGACCAAAATTTGGGAACTACTGCCCTAGAGGTTTATGACACATGTGAGTGTCTGAACCGGGAAGGGAAGCTGTATCCACAAAAACTTGCAACTTGTATGGTGACGTTTTAATAATTTTCCTCATTGGATTTCCCAGGAAACTGTGTGAAAAGTGGGAGGCTTTCCTGAGGTGAAATGCCACAGATTCACCAAATGTAACCTGTTATTTTTACCTTTATGTCCAAACATCCCTCTTAAGCCCATTGAGGCAGAGCACGAGGAGAAGACAGGCTCACAGATAGCCCTGTGAATTAGGCACCCTCTAGAGCTTGATAGATTTTTCATACAAAACATTTAAGAACCAACATAGTTTGACCTTGACACAGAAAGCCAAAGGCCAAAGACAAAGGTGAGTCAGATTGCTGGTGCATGGTAGCTGGGAAAAATGGCACTTTCAAGTAAGTGCAGTGATCAATGGAGCTTGAGACCCTATTTCCTTTGAAAAGAGACATTGTGTAGATTGAATCTCTGGGCATGTGAAAAGCATGTATGTTTCTGCTTAAAGAACAGTGTACCTGTGTTAGGATAGTGTTTCACTTCAGCTTTTAGTACATCTATTACAGCAGATAGCAAGAAATTGAATTCTTGCACTCTTATAATATAGGCTTTTGTAGGAGAAAATATTTGGGGGATCTAGATAAAGAACAGAGAGCCAGTGTGATGTGGTTTGAGCATTGAACTGCCAACTTGGCCATGGAAATCCACTGGGTCCTCAGACTCAGAGGATGGCAGAGGCAAATCCCCTCTGAAGTAATGTGCCAAGAAGGCACAACAAGAGAAGAAGAAGAAGAAGAAGAAGAAGAAGAAGCAGCAGCAGCAGCATAACGAGTCCTTTTATCATGTAGAAAGTCAGAGAACAAGTCCCAATTAAAAATATTAGGGAGAGGCCATATTCTGTGATGGTGGGGAGGAGGAACGGTAGAGTCACTGTCACAATTTTCCTAGCCAACTTCTATACATAAGCTTTTCAGAAGCATAGGAAACTGGGATGGGTGAGAGATAGCTGCTGAATATAAAACCTGTAGTCACCGTCTGCTATTTTATATCATATGTTAATATCATGATCAGCCCAAGACACTGTTCTGTATGAGCTGGAGAAGAAAATATAGATGGAAAGAATATTTGAAAATATTCAGAAAATGAACAAGATAAGCTTTTTTCAAATGTTGGGAAACCCTGATGAGAGCAATCCTAGTCTGATGAGACTTTGTATATTTATTTATTGTATATCCTGCTTTTCTCCCAAATAGGATTCATGGGACTTACTCTGCACAAAAATTGCATGTCAGTGGGTTTTTGCACAGAAAGCAATATTTTATGCTTAGGAAACAGCACATAAACATACATTTATTTATTTGTTTGTTTATTTATTTATTGCACTTATACCCTATCTTTCCCACAAAATGGGATTCAAAGCAACTTGGATTTGAAAATGCTGTTTCTTGAGCAGAAAATGCTGTTTTCTGTGCAAAACCATGTGAAGTTTATTCAAAACTTCATGGTCTTTCTTGTAACAGGAAGATACTGTTTCTGCTCAGGAAACAGCATTTTCAAATCCAGGCTCCCTCAATTCCCATTTTGTGGGAAAGGTGGGATATAAGTGAATATAAGTGCAAATTTAACAATTGCTAAATTAATCATTGCTTTCTTTGGGAACTAATTAGCAAAGAATTACATCCCTAGCAGAAAATGGCAACCCTTTCCTCACCCTCTAGTCAAGGTACAAAGTAGTTAAACCCAGTCAAGTTATTTTGACACATCCTCTCTCTCCTCTCTGGTATTAAAAAAACAAATAAACCCAAATTAAATAATTAATAGTTTAGAGCCATTTCATGACAGCCAAAATCTTTTGCCTAAGGCATCCACTTCATGGTACTATTTAACATAGCAATCAGGTTCTAAGTGGGTAACTCAAACCTTTATTGTACAATGATACTCCAAAAATGTCTCTTTATTTTAGATGTTTGCATTATGGAGCAGGGCAGAGGGCAAACTTTTTTTATACAAGGTAGACTGCAATAGTAATAGAAGCCAAAGGATTTAACAACTTCAACTGAAGGTCACATTTACACTATAACAAAACCTCTCTTGGCAGGTTTGGGTCTTGTCAGAAGGACTGATGATACACAAAGGAGGCTTTGGATCTGCTATAGAATGTGACATCATGAGGTTTATATTATGTAAAAACACAATAAAACAAATTTTCCTAGGCATTTTTCCTTGCCAAGAATTTTTGTAAATGTGGCAGCAATGGGTAATTGGTTTAAAATAACACCACGAGAGATGGGCAAGCGATGGCAGAAATGGGCTGGAAGCAATGAATACAAAATATTTGGGTAAACTTTGGAGTTTTTTGTATTTGGTATGTGTGCCCAGATTATTGGAGGGGAGGTCAAAACAACTGAGTGATGTGATGTGGAACATGAATGATTGAAAATTCCATTCCATGCTTCTCTGGAGCTTTCCCTGTCAAATCAGGTATAGACTTAGAAAGGGCAAATCTCCCATCTAATTCTTCATACCTTTGCTTCACTTCTCCAACTGCAAATGCAGGCTTCTCTCACACAAAGGGGGAGTAAATGTTAAAGACTTGTTTTCAGATATGGTGAGAAGTAAATATAGGAGTTCATTAAGCAGTCAGTGTTTAATGCTGCAGTAGTCAACTCAGGGATGTGAGAAGTTCACATCAGATTGACTAATATAAAAATGCTGGCAGTTGTAGAGTGATAGTCTTATACTAGATTAAATTTCTCATTTCACTGATAGTAGATGGATAATTCATTGGGAAAGAAGAATTAGAAGGGCTACAGTCTATCTAGAGCCAGGTCCAACTTATATGGAATGTTTTCTGGAATGACTGGATGCAGAGGAGTGAAAATGTGTTAATATCCATTCCATTTGCTAAGCACATATTCTTTCTCTGAATATATTCATTTTTGCATTTCTCCTTTCTCTGTTTTTCAGTACATTTGAAGGGCTATTTATTAATCTTCATGTTCTGTTCCACAAAATAGGCACAAAGAAATGCATTATTCAGAAATGAGGCTAAGCTCTATGGAACTCATACAGGACTTACGTATATGTATTTTGTGTGTTATGTGCTTATATGTATTTTTCTGAAGTGGGATGGATAGGATTCATAAGATTCTGAAAGAAATCATGATTCCAAAAGGTTAAGAATCGAAGAGTTGCAGTCTGAGCTGGATTCCTTTCAGATATTTATGAATGTATCAATTCCTCTTCAGAAAAATGAAGAGAAGGATATAACACACAAAAGTTTGCAAAACCATTGCCTTGGAGAGTTATTTAATTCACACAGATCAGTCTAGAAACCAAGGGGATGCAATAAACCCTTGAAATCACTGAATTCCCCCTTTTAAAATGGTCCATGGTGAATAAAATTTAAGAAAAACTACCTTTTTAAATAGATAATTTAGGGACCTTTAAATCATATCCTTGAATGTTTGTGTCCATTGACTCCAGTTTATAAGTACTGAGACAGTAAAACTGAGATTTAAATTTCACCTCAGATTAACATTTACTTCCTTTCTGACCCTGGTTTTGTCAATTTGGTTTACGTAAAGAAATGGTGTACTGTGGTGGCAAACAGTGCCCTTTTATTTGTCTAAAGTGACTTACACTTGTCTAAATTAGTGACACAAATCTTTGCTTAATTTGTTTTTGCATCTGAAAATGAAAAAAAGAAAGAAAGAAAGTTCTCTTACTGCTGGGTATAAAACAAGCTCCTGCACATTTTTGATGATAGTTTTACGTTTAAGTCTTATCTTGCAGGGAAAAAAAATTGTAGAGGGCATTATTGTGCAAGAACTGCAGGATTTTTTGCACAAGTCCCAACTTTTTTTGACAGACCCCAACAGTTGTAGAAACAGAAAAATGTAACAAAATGTGGAAGGGAACTCTGGCTTCTTCCCTCTCCTTCAGGGGTTTCACAACAGATCATTGGTAATGGTTGTTTTTTTGGTTATCTCACTATGCCCAGACATCCTTTCTTGATAAGGGTAAGAAAAAGTGTGAATTATTTTTGTATCCCTAATTTCCTAACTGCCTCTCCCAGCTTCAGCACAGCCCATTACAGATAGATAATATTGCCCTACCTTACAAGCTAGTCCTAAGGGTTATTAAGATATTGCAAGTCTTCAGAAGAATAAAATGCTCTTATGATTTGGGGGCCTAGGTCAGAGCTGAGAACAAATGGATCTTAGTTGTTGTAGGACTAAAACCCTTGAAACTTCTAGAGAGTGTAGCCAGTGTCTGAGTATAATTGGGTGTGTGTGAGCCTGAACAGTCACACATTCCCCAATGCAGGACTAAAGAAGCCCTTTTGGAGCACAGCATCTCAGTACCTGAATGACCACAAGCACTGGCATCAGGACTGTAGAGAAAACAATGCCTGGAGCCAAGAAGTAAAATTGGGTGGTGTTTCACCACTCAGGGCAAAACCTGTCTTTTGACAATACACAAACAATGGATTGTTCTGCTGGAGGTGGGTTCTGTGACTTGTTACCCCATCTGGCAGTAATAATGATGAACTATGATCATTGCACATTATCTAGCTTTTGCCAGATGGGAGATGGGCTGCAAAAATCTATTCTAAAACGAGATTTGCTATTCAGCCTTCAGGCAGCATGTTGTTCACACCAGTGATACAATATTTCTTCTTCCTCTGAGGAATGGCTAATGAAGGCTAGCTAAGTAGGCATGGAGTCTTTTTTATAGATAGAAGTACAAAGGGATAATGGATTTCTCTCACACCCACATGCAGAGGCTAATGGTCATAGACATGAGAGAGTTGAACTGGCCATCTTTGCTTCTAGTGTCTGAACTTTAACCCTGGAATGATGGCAGCAGCATTAAATGAAATCTGATGAGAGAATGGTAACAAATGGAAGTACCAGCTGTGGAGAGGGCAGATAAGAAAAAAAAATCACTTAGGCAAGCTATTCTGAACAGACATGGGTTGAAAGTGTCCTTAAATGTATGGCAAAGTAATGCACCTGTACTTTTTTTAACCACACCTCTCTTCAGTACCTATGCAAAAATAGGGGTAAATTCTTGAATACTGACAGGATAATTAATATCTCTATTCTGAAGTCTCACTAAGCTAAATGGAATTTATTGCCAGGTAAGTGAGTATAGGACTGTAGTGGAAATAGACAAATGTAAAATGTATGATGTCATTAAGATGGATCTTTATTAGAGTTCTCTAAGTGCCTTGTTAACTATGTCTTCCAGACCAGCAAAGAAGCAATTACCCATTGTCCTCCTTTAGTGGCCAATACATTTCATAAATTCTTGTCTAAAATTCTACAGAGGGCAATAAAGACAAGTCATTGTCTTGTCATGGAGGTGGCATTTAATAGGTCATATTAGAGATGGAAAGTGTATAGATTCAAATCAGGATTATCCAAATGCCATCTTCAAGATTTCTTCTTTACAATCCTTGAATGAAAGAGCAATTTGAAACTTCCATGAAAAGATCTTTAAACTGCAACAAATATATGCCTAGATACTATTGTAGCTACATATGTTCATGTCTTTTTTCTTTGAAAATGCTATGATGAAACAACCCAAATTCAAAATAGACATAGGCCCTCAACAGACCAGCAAAATATGCTGGCATGAGGAAAGAGTCGGGGAGTGGTGACCACATGCCAACTGTCCTCAGAACGGCATTTGCCAATGTCATGCTGCCCGACCAAACTCTGTAACTGTCTGAGTGCCTTCCAACCTGAGGATGTCACACTGCACCAAAGAGCCGCAGAAAAGCCACAGAGGAAAGGATGCCATTTTCACAGCACGAAAAGAAGCTGCTTTTTGTGGGTTGGGGACATGGCTTGCAGTTACTGCATCCCCAACCCAGGGCTTCGAGGGGCGGCATGGTGCAGTCTCTTAGCCAAGCCTCATAGTTCTGGAAGATGAGATCCTCAGGCTGGAAGGCACTCAGCCAGTTACTGAGAAGAAGCAAGGCACAAGTATGAGCAGTTCTGTGTCTAATGGAAAAAAACAGTCAACATGCTCAGAGAAAGGAAAGGATGCATAGAATAGGAACACTGAATGTGGGAAACATGAATCAGGGAAAGCTAGGAATTGTAAAAAAGAAAGGGACATATAAACACTACAAGACTTGGGATGAACTAAAGTTGACATGAAGGGGACATAAGTCAAAGTCATCTTGATAGGAAATAAAAACAACAGTTTTAGGCGGACATCAGTAATAGATGATAAAGTGGTCTATGGTAAATGCAGTTTCTAAAAAAAGAAAGTGCCCTCCAAGATTTTTTGGCCTAGGCTTCTGCACAGCAGAGAATTCATGTCTTTCTGTGACTGATGGATCTCACAGAATAACTTTGTGTGTCATCATAGGCCTGGTACACATGGGCAGCAAAACACCACTCCTCTAGGAGGCACCTTTTTTGTGGTATCTTAAGGGCTGCAATGCTGTAGAGAGACATCTGTGTGCTGGGCATGTGCACATGCAGCGCTAGTAAGGCTGGGTGCATCTGGATGCCCAGCCCTATCTAGCCCTAATTTAGGCCCCAGGGCACCACAAAGCACCCATCTGTACTGGCCCACAGATAGGGGGGAGACCGGATTGTGTAGAATTTGCTTTTAGGGGATTATAATTCTTTGAACCCACCAACCAGCCTTGCCAACATGTAGGACTTTGTGTCCAAAACAGAAAGTTTTCTAAGTTTAGGGTGAGGGGGAATCATTTAGAGAAAATCAGAGTAATTTTTCTCAACAGGAAGATGAAGAAGTTCCAGATGTTGTTAGCATTTATCTCTCATAAACCCCAGTTATCACAGCCAATGGTTACACATTCAGGGGGCTAAACTCCAGCAACAGCTGGGGCCTCTCTGATCAAGAACCAATAACATGGGACATGATAGAGTAGGCTATCCAGAGGGAGAAGCATTTTTAAACAGGCAGTAGCTTCATACTCTCAAGAAAGATGGAAGCAGATAGCCTTTGCAAAGAAATATGGAAAAATGAATCTTTTGATTAGTCCACTATGAGAGAAGAGATGGATGTCAAAGATCAAAGGTGCTGAACATATCAAATGATCTGTCCGAAAAAACTCTCTCAGAGAGAGACAGAGAAAGGAAATAAAGTGATCTTTCAATTTGGGGAAGAAAGTGACTTGGCTTGTAGAAATATGCAAACTCTGCTAAGGAGTCCAATTACTCATCTCCTTCAGAAGATAGGCTGTTGGTGTGTTCATTCATTTATTTAACTGGATGCATGTCTACCCTGGTAACATTGCTCATGCATCTCAAAAGCTCAACTAAAGCCATTTATAAAGTACCCCTGGCCACTTTTTTTTTATCTTACAGTGGCATACTGAGGATGGGGTGCAAACAGGTGCAAACAATAAGGTAGTGCACTTAGATATATCACTGTCTGAATGGCCACTTGCTTACTAGCTGGAAACTCAGTTTCTGTTCTAGACTTAACAGCCAGGCTATGCTACCAAGCTGCTGCTGCTTTGTGCACTTCTGTGAGGCTAGAATGGAGAGAGAGTTGTCATACACACAAAATTTGTTTGCTCACACTCACAGGCAGGTGCATGCACACACGAGCGTGTGTGTGCGCGCGCGCACACACACACACACACAGAGCACCCTTACTTCCTTGGCAACTCTAATTAAGGATTACTGTGGTGAAATGGCAAGTCCATTCTTTTTTTTCTTTTTTTTTTTCCTCCTTAAATACTCAAAGTACCTATGACTTAACCCTTTTTGTTTCATTCCCCAAACTCTGGTTTGGAAGGACAGGTGGAATATGAAAGTAGCATCTTTTGGATGCTTGGCAACCTCTTTAAATTTATTCAGGGGTGAACCCTGTCCACTGATTTAAAGCTTTAGTTTTAAAAAAGAAAACAAAACTAATTGTCCATGAGCAATTTTCAGCACATGCATCTTGATTCGTCTAGACTACCTATTGATGCTTATTATCAGGTTGATATGCATTGGAATTGGTGACCTTTAAGTCAGGATAAAAAGAACCAGGGTTGTAATGTGAAAGGAAGATCTCCATCAAATTCAGACCAAAATTAGTAAGAAGTCAAGAAAGTGATACACAGCTACGTGATGCAAAAGCACTGAGCATTTAGGTAGAAAAGAAGGGTCCCCTATTAAGAAGGGGAATTTATGTATGAAAATTAGTTTAAATGTGTTAACTTTAGAGCACCACCATGTTATTCAAAAGCTAGCAAGGCTTTATACCATCATCCATCAGCACACCAGCAGTGGCAGCAGCACCATTTTTAAAGTGAAATTCAAGTGAAATCAAGGAAATATGCCAGTGTGATGTAGGACTATAGTTTGAATTCACAGGCAGAATCTAACTTGCCTCACTGGAACTGAAGTGGACAACTGTGACTCTCCGGGTGTTCATGCCCTACATCTCCCATCAGCCCCAGCCAACATGACTAATAGAATTAGCATTCTATTAGGATCATCATTCTATTTCTAAACAACCCCAAGTAAGAATGCATCTGAACCCCTGATGAGTTTTTTTTCCCAGAATTTCACTTCCAAATAAGCCTGTTTAGATTTCAAAATAGTTGAACCTACACTCCTGTGCTTACCTACAAGCATTAAGACCAAGTGAGTTCAGGGGGACTTACTTCTGCGTAATTATGCAGAGGGAATGCAGCAGCACAATATTATCAAATGTAAATATGCATGACAGCTTGAAAATAAGCTTCACCATATTCATATGGCATTTTAATTTATTCAGTGTAGATAACTTTCAGAAAAGTGTGCATACAGCCTAATGCTACATAGAATCATGGAATTGGAAGAGACCAACCCCCTGTCATGCAGGAAATCACAATCAAAGCATCCCCAACAGATGGCCATCCAGCCTGTTTAAAGACATCTAAGGAAGGAGACTCCACTACACTCCGAGGGAGTATGTTCCACTGTTGTACAGCTCTTACTATCAAGAAGTTCCTCCTAATGTTGAGGTGGAATCTCTTTTCCTGGAGCTTGCATCCATTGTTCCAGGTCCTGTTGTCTGGAGCAGCAGAAAAGAAGCTTGCTCAATCTCCAATATGACATCCCTTCAAGTAGTTAAACAGGACTATCATATCACTTCTTAATAATAATAATAATAATTTGTTTTATTTATATACCGCTATTCCAAAGACCATAGCGGTGAACAGCAAGTAAGCTAATTAGCAAGTAAGCTAATTTGCCCCCAACAGTCTGGGTACTCATTTTAGCAACCTCGGAAGGATTCAAGCCTGAGTCGAGCTTGGGCCCTTTTGCTGGTCTTGAACTCGCAACCTTGTGGTTTTGAGTGAATGGCTGCAGTACAGGCATTTAACCACTGCGCCACCAGGGCTAACCTTCTCTTCTCCAGCCTAAACATCCCCAGCTCCCCAAATCGTTCTTCATAGGGTATGGTTTGCAGAACCTTCACCATTTTAGTCGCCCTCTTTGGACACGCTCCAGTTTCTCAACATCTTTTTTTGAATTGTGGTGCCCAGAACTGGACACAATATTCCAGGTGGGTCCTGACCAAAGCAGAATAGAGTGGTACTATTACTTCTCTTGATCTAGACACTATACTTTTATTGATGCAACTTAAATTTGCATTGGCCTTTTTAGCTGCTGCATTGCACTGTTGGCTCATGTTCAACTTGTGGTCTACCTGGACTCCTAGATCCCTTTCACACGTAGTTTCATTCAGCCAGATGTCCCCCATCCTATATCTGTGAATTTCATTTTTCTGCCCTAAGTGTAGTACCTTACATTTCTCCATGTTGAATTTCATTTTGTTAGCTTTGGCCCAACTATTCAGGTCAGACCTAACCATATTTATCATATTTATTTAGAACTATATTTATCCAGAAATGAATTGCACTCTGATCTACAATATTCAGCATCACCCAAGCAATATGGTCATTGGCCATGCAGGCTGGATAATTCTGGGTGTTGTAGTCCTTTTCCAAACTGATTTCATCTAGACATATGAGACTTCTTTTCAGTAAATATGGTCAGCCTATAAATCCTATCCATTGTTCCAAATCAAATGTTAAGACAATTGTAAAACTTGCCTTCATAAGTTTTTGAATTTTCTTTAACAATTAGGCTAATGCCCCCCGCCCCACACACACACATATACAATGAAGAATGGTTAGGGGTGTATGTGAACTTTCCAACTTGGTACATGTAGAAAAGCTAATTGTTAATCATGGAGAGAAAGGAATCAGCCAGCATAGTGGGAGTGGCCTGGCATATGGTGAATGAGTGCCAGGTATGAGACTCAGTATTCTGGTTTCCAAAATATGAAGGAGATTAAAGTGAGCTGCAGCTCTTCAAGGGACCCTGGCTAACAGGTGGATTCTTCCCCTCTCTCATTCATCCTCCTGAAGGTTATGAAGTTTTCCAAGTGGAAGTAAAATTTCTGAAAAGTTACTTTGAGAAGCTAATGTCTTCATGGTCATATCATGCCTATAAAATGAACAAAAACATATATTTGTAAGACATCAAAGCAGATCTAAGACTTTTGTTCCTCCACTCATTAAAGTGTACTATCTACAAAGATGTTCTAATTATATCCTTGTTCCAATAGAGGAATGCACCATCATCAATAGCAGATAGACCATATGTTCCCATAAGGAGCAGGATATAATCAGCATACTGATAATATCCATCTCCTAAACTCCAGATGATATCTGCAAATGGTTTTATGTAGATACAGTATACAGTTATTGATCCCTGAAGAGCTTCATAGTGTATTTCTTAGGCGGCAAAGCAGACAACTTCAATAACCATTTTCTGAGATTGCCTGAAAAAAGGAGCAAAATTAGCCCAATACCAGACACTACTCCTATATTCTGAATGTTAATGATACAACAAGTTATCATGATCAATAGTGTCACATGCTCTGAAAGGCTAAGCGAAACCACAGGGAAACATTATCACTGTCTCTAGAAGATGATCATCAAGGATTACTGAAGCTATCTTCATTCCATAGCAGGATCAGAAGGCAAATTGAAAATGGCTGAGGAAAGATGTGTCATACAGGAAGACCTGGTGCTGCTTTTCCACCATATTTCTAGTCAATATCCCAAATACTGGGGAAATTTTAGTAGGGAAGGCTGGACTTTTGTTGTTGTTTGTTGCTGTTTCAATGACTATTCCCTTGTATGAGTCATAGACTCATAGAATTGGAAGATGTCACAAGAGCCATCCAGTCCAACCCCCAGCCATGCAGGAAATTACAATCAAAGCATCCCCAACAGATGGCCATCCAGCCTCTGTTTAAGACTTCCAAGGAAGGAGACTCCACCATGCTCTGAGGGAGTAAGTTCTACTGTCAAATAGTTCTTACTGTCAAGAAAGTCCTCCTAATGTTGAGGTGGAATCTCTTTTCCTGGAGCTTGCATCCATTGTTCCTTGTTCTAGTGTCTGGAGCAGCGCTTCCTCCATCCTCAATGTGACATCCCTTCAAATACTTGAACAGGACTATCACATCACTCCTTAACCATCTCTTTTCCAGGCTAAACATACCCAGTTCCATTAGTCTTTCCTCATAAAGCATGGTTTGCAAACCATTCACCATTTTGGTCGCCCTCA
Source organism: Sceloporus undulatus (assembly GCF_019175285.1). Classification (NCBI taxonomy): domain Eukaryota; kingdom Metazoa; phylum Chordata; class Lepidosauria; order Squamata; family Phrynosomatidae; genus Sceloporus; species Sceloporus undulatus. The sequence goes on along the minus strand of NC_056522.1, from coordinate 291,116,236 downwards.
TCTGGACACGCTCCAATTTGTCAACAACCTTTTTTAATTGTGGTGCCCAGAACTGGAAACAGTATTCCAGATGAGGTCTGACCAAAGCAGAATAGAATGGCATTATTACTTCCTTTGAACTAGACCCTTTACTTCTATTGATGCAATCTAAAATAGCATTGACCTTTTTAGCTACCACATCACACTGTTGACTCATGTTCAGTCTGTGGTCTACTTGCACTCCTAGATCCCTTTCTCATGTAGTCTCATTCAGCCAGGTTTCCCCCATCCTATATCTGTGTATTTCATTTTTCCACCCTAAGTGCAGTACCTTACATTTCTCCATGATGAAATTCATTTTGTTAGCTTTGGCCTAGCTTTCTAATCTATTAAGGCCATTTTGAATTTTGATCCTGTCCTCTGGGGTATTAGCTATTCCTCCTAATTTGGTGTCATCTGCAAATTTGATAAGTATGCCCCCTATTCTTCTATCTAAGTCACTGATAAAAATGTTGAATATTACTGGGCCCAGGACAGAGCCCTGTGGGACCCTGCTGGTCACTTCTCTCCAGGAAGAAGAGGAGTCTTTGTTCCTCTTTGGATTCGGCTGGTCAACCAATTACAAATCCATGTAATTGTCTAACCCACATTTTACTAGCTTGTTTGCAAGAATGTCATGAGGGACCTTGCCAAAGGCCTTACTGAAATCAAGATATATATCATATCCAGATATATTATATCCAGATATATTATATATACAGCATTCCTTTTGTCTATCAAGCTGGTAATTTTATCAAAAAAGAGATCAGATTAGTCTGGAATGACTTGTTTCTCAGAAACCCATGTTGGCTTTTTGTGATAATGGCCTTACTTTCTAAATATTCACAGACTCTGTTTAATTATCTGCTCTAGAATCTTTCCTGGTATTGATGTCAGACTAACTGGACAACAATTTTGCACTTAAGCATCTTTTTGTAAGAATGCCTTCTAGTGATATCCAGTTATAGAGGCATGAATTATGGTTTCCAGATATTGTTGTCTCAGTATTGTCTGGATTCATCCTCATTTAGCTTACCTTCATCAAAACATCAGGTATGCCCATATAATGTAAAGAAGCTTGAATGGGGGGGAAACCTATCATATTGGTCCACAGTTGGCACCATTCCTATATGCTCTTAACCCACACACCATTATAACAATTAAAATATGTGATAGAGTCCTTACAACTCCACTGAGAACATCCCAAGAAGTTGACAGGCACACATCTTTATCATTCTTTGAAATTTGCTAGTTAGACTGAGCAGAACAATGCAGGAAATATCATGTAGATCAATCAGTCATGTCTCCAATACTATGCAATTAACTGTACAAAAAATTATAGTATTCAATAAAATCAACAGGCCACAATTTCCCCTGTTAGTGACCAGATAAAAGACCATAAACTAAGATCAAAATGTTTCAGTTACTATTCCCTTGTATCAGCTGCACTTGAGCATCATTTTGTACAGAATGCCTTCTAGCAACATCCAATTAGAGAGGCATGGATTATGGCTTCCAGATATTGCTGTTGGACCAAATGAAGTGGCTTCTGGGGACTTTGGAGGTGTGGTGATTAAATAACATACACCTCCAAAGCTGCTGGAAGCAAAAAGGAGACAGAATAATCCAACTCCTGGCCATTAGCCCCTGCATCCACAGCCCGCCTTGGGATGGAGTGGGCTGTATGGACAGAGAGGTTCCAATCCGCTTACAGCTGGAGCCACACTGTTGTGCCCGTCTGTTCTGGGCCTCTGTTTCAAACATAGAATGGTGGCCCAGATTTTTTCCATTTAGCAAAGACAGACAAACAGAAACACACACATCATAATTTATACTATTGATCCTACTGATCTTATAATATGAAAATAAAGAAGCTGGAAAACTCTATGTGACTTTTCAGTCTAATCCATTCTTCAACATGCCTTTATTATTTTCCCTCTTCATCAGCTTGTCTTCAAACTCTGAATGTTTTCAATTTGTCTTCTTTGCCCAAGTTTTTAATAACTGCCCCTGTCCATCATTGAAGCCTCCGTTTTTATTCATTCATTTCCTGCAAGTTGGTGGGTCAAACAATCAAGCAAGCAGTCTGTTGATCAGGCCAATCTAAATTATCCCTGCATCAACTTCCTTCCAGACTGCATTATTTTAATATAACTTAGATTGCAATCCTATGCACAATTACATAGCAGTAAATCCCTTGAACTCAACTGTATAGATTTATACAGGATTGCACTATAAGAGAGGCATGCATACATCTAAAAATATAATTTGTTTTCTGAGAAAATTGAAGACTAGAAAAGAAGTTATTATTATTATAAAAATGCTAAAAGAATGGAACCTTTTTGCCTCAGGGAGGAGTGTGCAATGTCTGTAGAAGCAGGCAGAAGGGACTGTGAAAGCTTGTAAAGACATTATCATGACTAGCTAACTCCTGCAAATATTTCATGCAAATAGTCTATGAGGGGGTGCTGAGAAGTTCTCAGTCCAACCAAGGATGGAATGACCAGAGCCATAAAACTGACATGTGATTCTACATATTCATGCTGAAGTTTGACACACTTGGCACATTATTTCTCAAGTTTCTGGAAAACCCTCCCTCCTAGCCAACTGTTATCTTCTGGCCTGGAGGCAGTGAAAGGACAGGCCCAATGCCATCAGGCCTAAAGAAGAAGAGCCCTCCCTTCTTGTCAACTGTCATCTTCTGGCCTGAGAGGGAGTGAAAAGGCAGGCCCAACGCCATTGGGCCTCGATTAAGAAGAGCCTTCCCTCCAGTCTGCCTTGGTCCAGGCTTCAGAGGGAGAGAAGAACTGTTGGACCTGATCCCCTTCTCCTTTTGTGTCATGTCTTTTTAGATTATAAGCCTGAGGGCAAGGAACTGTCTAATTAAAATAATAATTGTAAGCCACTCTGAGAGCCTTTAGGGCTGAAAGGTGGGTATAAATACCGTAAATAAAATAAAATAAATAAGATTACAGCAAATCCTTCTAACTAGAAAAAGCCAAAGATCCTTTTGTACCACACCAGTTGTAATTGTCTGTCTTTTCAGTTCATATAAGAAAAACAAAATACAAATGGAAAATCATTCAATATGAAATGACATAATCAGTTCTTAAAATGCACGCACACACATATACACCTAGAAGAAAAACATGACATATAAAGTGATGATATCAGTTAATCTTCCTATATCAGCAGGGGGTAATCCAAGGCCCAATCTCATCTTGCCTGAACATTAATCATTCCAGCCAAGATTGGTGGGAACTACCAGCCTGTAACATATTGCGGGCTACATGTTGCCCATCCCTGCACTGCATCATCCTACCGACATTATTGTACTTTCAAAACTGACAGCATTCATTGTGAATGTCTCTTAACTTTTCTATCCTGCACCCAACACAACGCCTAGTTTCTTTCTTTTTTTTTTACAAAAAGTTTATCCCTCTTGATTCTTGTTTCTTGACTCAAACAGGAAAAAAGGAATATATTTATTCAAAAAAACCTTTATGCAAAATTTGTTTAAAGAGATCAGTGTAACTCTCTGATGTGAAAAGGATAGTCCCAAGGGTAACTTTTCCAGGGTCTGCACTGATGTCATATAACTAGCTTTAAATGTAGATAGAAAAGCATGACAAATTTTATTTTAAAATACTTTTGTTAGCCATTATGAAGCTTTTGTCTCTTCGTCATTCTCTCCTAATGACTTTGCTAATTATTTCATCTCTAAGATTACCACCATTCGCTCTGAGATAGTCCCTCCTGATTCCTCTTTTGCTCATAATCTTCTTTTGCCCTCCCCTAAAATATTTTCTGTGTTTCCTCCTGCTTCTTTGGATGAACTCTCTATACTTCTGGACTCTTGCAAACCTGCAACCTGTTCTCTTGACCCAATTCCTACTCGTCTTCTAATTTCTATAGCTCCCTCTTTTCTCCCCTCGCTTCTCCATATCTTCAATCTCTCTCTCTCTACAGGCTCCTTCCCGTCAGACTTCAAACATGCTCTCATTTCCCCAATTCTGAAAAAGCCTTCTCTTGACCCCTCCTCTTTGTCTAGCTATCGTCCGATTTCTTCCCTTTCTTTCTAAAGTTTTGGAACAGGTTGTTTATTCTCGCTGTCTAATAATAATAATAATAATAATAATAATAATATTTATTTGTATACCGCCCTCTGGCAAACCAATCTGGGCGGTTAACAACAGTAAAATATAAAATATGACAATTAAAAACACTTTATCCCTCCCCCCCTTAAGACAGTATTAAACAGTATAACATATTAAAACACAATATCAATGCATAAAAACAACAATTAAAAACTAAAAACCCTGATATCCCTCTGTTGATCCTCAACCATCACTAAGATGGGGCCACGGGAGGAATGAGGGAATCAGGGAACCTGGGCCGGGATGGTTAATCTGGAAAGGCCTGCCGGAAGAGATCTGTCTTGACCGCTTTTTTAAAGCTGTCTAATGATGTTATCTGACAGATCTCATCCGGCAGGTCGTTCCAGAGTTTGGGGGCGACAGCAGAGAACGCCCTCTGGGAGGTCGCCACAAGCCTAGATTTTAGAGGCTGTAGTAAGTTCCTCCCAGAGGACCGGAGAGCGCGGGGAGGATTGTACGGGAGGAGGCGATCCCTAAGATAGCTTGGGCCCAAGCCATTTAGGGCTTTAAAGGTGATAACCAACACCTTGTACTGGGCCCGGAAGCTGATAGGCAGCCAGTGGAGGGACCTCAAAACCGGAGTAATGTGGTCCCTCCTAGATGTTCCTGAGACAAGCCTGGCTGCCATGTTTTGAACCAGCTGTAATTTCCGAGTCAAGCACAGGGGTAGCCCCATGTAGAGTGCATTACACAAGTCAAGGCGTGAGGTTACCAGCGCATGCACAACCGTCTCGAGATCCCTTACTTCCAGAAAAGGGCGCAGCTGGCGTATCAGCCGAAGCTGATAACAGGCACTCCTGACTGTCGCATTTACCTGATTTGTCATCAGGAGCGACGAGTCAAGGAGCACCCCCAGACTGCGAACATAGTCGCTGGAGGAGAGTGTGACCCCATCCAGGACTGGAGGTTGCAACCCAATTCTTGGTTTCGGGGCCGCTACCATGAGCACCTCCGTCTTGTCTGGAGTTTCTTGAAGCTAACTCCATCCTTGATCCCTTTCAGTCTGGTTTCCGCCCAAGGCATTCTACAGAGACAGCTCTCACTAAGATCTCAAATGACCTTTTACAGGCCAAGGCTAATGGCCTTTACTCTGTTCTCATCCTTCTTGATTTGTCTGCAGCCTTTGACACCGTTGATCACTGTCTCCTAGTTGACATACTCTCTGACCTTGGGTTCTCAGACTCTGTTCTCGACTGGTTTAGATCTTATTTGTCAGACAGATCTTTTGCAGTGGTTGCAGGTGGTCAGACTTCTTCTCCTGTTCCCTTATCTGTTGGAGTTCCCCAGGGCTCTGTTCTGGGTCCCCTTCTGTTTTCTCTCTAAACACTGTCCTTAGGTAAACTCATCAGCTCTTTTGGTTTTTCCTACCATGTGTATGCCGATGACACCCAGTTGTATCTTTCCGCCCCTGACCTTTCTCCAAGGCTTGAACAGCAAGTCTCATCTTGCCTCACAGCTGTCTCACAGTGGATGTGCTATCGGCATTTGAAGCTCAACATGTCCAAGATGGAGCTTCTTGTCTTTCCTCCTAAGTCCACCCTTCAACACTACTTTTCTGTCTCTGTGGACAACATTTCTATTCAACCAGTCCAGCAAGCCTGTAGTCTTGGTTTTATCTTTGGTTCTTCTCTGTCGTGTATCCCTCAGATCCAGACCATAGCCAAGGCTTGTAGATTCTTTTTGTACAATATTGCTAAAATCCGACCTTATCTTTCTGCCTCTACTGCCAAGATCCTGGTCCATGTCCTAGTGATCTCACGACTTGATTACTGTAACATCCTTCTGGCAGGGCTTTCTCTTTCTCACCTCCATCCTTTAATTTCTATCCAGCATTCAGCTGCACGCATTATCACATCCGCCCACCGCTGTGACCATATCTCTCCTGTGTTGGCATCCCTTCACTGGCTCCCCCTCCCTTTCCGCATTCAGTATAAGCTCCTGCTGTCGACATTTAAAGCCCTCCATGGACTGGCCCCTCCTTACTTATCAGACCTTATTTCTCCTCACCTTCCAACTAGGGCCCTCCGTTCTGGTAGTCAAGGTCTACTGTCCCTGCCCAGGATTTCCTCTGCCCCATCTCGAATTCGCCCCTTTTCACTCTCTGCCCCTCACTCCTGGAACCTTCTTCCCCCGTGAGCAAGAGCCATCACTTCTTTAACCAGTTTCAAAATGGAGTTGAAGACTATCCTGTTCAGAGAAGCCTTCCCAGGCATTGCATAATTGTCACTTACTATTTGATGTTCTTTTGGTGCCTGTTTTATTGAATCATTTCCTATATTGCTATGTATTTTATATGTATTATCCTACTAGAGAGGCCCCTTCCCCACCACCACTCCCTTTGTGTCGTGTCTTTTTAGATTGTAAGCCTGAGGGCAGGGAACCATCCAATTAAAAAGATTGTATGTACAGCACTGTGTAAATTTACAGCGCTTTATAAATAAAGGTTAATAATAATAATAATAATAATAATAATAATAATAATAATAATAATAATAATTTCCATATGTATGTAGATGAATTTGTGGAAAGTAATTGATCACCAGCATGGATTTGACCCTCAATTAGTGTTTTTTGTTAGGGGTTGGTCATCAAATGTCCCATGTTTAAAATCAAGAACATAAAAGTATGCCATTATACTTTGTACAGTTGGTGTTCTTCACTCTCAACTTTGAGGGGACAGGAGAAATACCAGTCAAAAATTGGGGATATAACAACTCCCCCACCCCAAGTGAGCAAAGGAATCCAGTTGCTGGTTCTGAATTTTGGAAACAAAAGAAGGGGAAAATAGAACATTTCTAGAATAAGAAATCAAGGCGTTGATGGGTGGGGTGGGATCTACAACAGTTTATGCACACACATACCCACACTGAAAATATTACAGGATACTAGACCCTAGTGATCTAGTGCTTTAATCCAAAGAAAACTAAGCTCAACAGCAGTATCTCATGAGCTTTTCAGTGCTTGGTAAAGACAAGAGTCATACTAGAGTGATCCCAGAAGCAGCCTTAAAGCAGAGCTTCTTAAAAGAAAGGCACAGAAATGCTCTCTAGTTGCTTTCTCTGTAGCTACAGGCTATTGTGTTGCCCCTGGCTGAAAAATGTAAGTGATCTCCATGGTGTCTCCTTTAAAGTGGGTCAGGTTGTGAAGCCAACTTTGTTGTTGATAGTAATGTTGTTAAAATATTTTAAACCTCCCTTGTTCATTACAAATACCAGAACAATGTACAAATATACAATAAATGAAAAAAACACACAGAGTAATTCTATGCATGCAACTGAATGTGGTAAGAATGAAACAGTGCCTCTTTAGACTACTAATAGGGATGTTACAGAATGTATGGACACTATTCAGTTATAGCAATTTGAGCCTGCTTTAACTGCATTGCTGCATCCTACAGAATTATCTCCAATAGGGAGCTCTATCACATCACCCTGAACTAAAGCACTACAGATCCCAGCATTCCAAAGAATGGAGCCATGGCTGTTGAAGTGATACAAAACTGCTATAATTATGTAGTATAGATATAGTTCTGCCTCTAATTAAAAACAAGAACCCAGTGATGGATTTCAGGCCTCAACAGACAGGCATAAAGAGCCAGCCTCGGGGTGGAGTAGGATGTGGCATCTGCATGCCGGCCACCAGCATGCCACCCCGATGTTGCCTGCCTGACCAGATGGCAGGCAACATCATGCTGCACTGAAGAAGTGGTGAAAAGCCACTGCCACTGTGGCTAGGGCACCCTTTCCATTGTGCAAAATGGAGCCACTTTTTAGGCTTCTTTTTGAGCTGCAGAAATGCCAGAACAGAGCTGCAGCATGTAGTTGCTGCGGCCCCAATTTGGCAATGAAAGAGAATGGATTTGAGTGAAGAAAGAAGAGAGATCAGCACACCCAATAGTTTCCCTTCCTCCCATTTTTTTTTTATAAAATCCTAGGTTATTTATATCAGATTTATGAACCAATTTTAAAATGTTTTCAAGTTTTCAAGTATGGATTGTGTTATTCCTGCCTGCAATACGCTTGCTAGAGTAGAGGACATCTCTCTCTCTCTCTCTCTCTCTCTCTCTCTCTCTCTCACACACACACAGTTACACGCGTGCGCATGTGCACAAAATGGCAACCTGTAGTCATCTGTACTAGCATGATTAAATACACCAGGGTTGAAAGCAGACTTCAAAGATCTCCTGATGTCATGCAGAAGATGGTGCAAACTTATTTTCTGATGCTCCAGAGACTAGAACATGGACCAATAGATCCAAATTGCAAGAAAAGATATTCCACCTAAACATTAGGTAGAACTTATTTATGTTAAGAGCTGTTTGACAGTGGAACAGACTGCCTCCATGTTTGGAGGTTTTTTAAAACAGAAGCTGAATGGGCATCTTTCAGGACTGGTTTAGTTGTGCATTCTTGCATGGTTGAGGGGTGAACTATATGACCATTCTGGTCACTTCTAGTTCTACGATTCTATAATTTTAAGAAGTATGCTCACCTAACCCTCTTCTTGGAAGAATGAAACTATAAGCATCTTTTTTTTTTCATACATGTGACTTAAAGGGCAAACACTCAGCTTATTTCCTGTTCAATTTATACAGAAATTAGTGAATTTTGGAAAATTATTACTAAAAATTGGAAAAAGAACCCTCTTAATTAATGAAATTATCAACCATTTCTAGGAATGAATGAAAGTATTTATCCATGAGAGAGCTTAAGCCAGAATATACAGTTCGAGGGAAATGCATAAACACATGTTTTTAAATTCCATTATCTAATAAAATCCACATGAAGCCTAGGAGAATATTACTAAATGGCCTGGATTGGTGATTGGCATTGTTTGAACACAATTCATCTTCATTTGGAAGGCCTGGACGTCTTCTCTGCACCCTTTCTGAAACAAACCATCACCATAGAAGATGACAACAAATAAATCAACTGTATGAAACCTCCAGGCTGTGGGCTAGATACTAGATTTAGTTCACCAAGCAGGGATCCTCCTCATCTAACAAACTAGTGGACCCTCTCACAGCCGCAGGAGTTTACTGCATACCATGCAGCTGCGGACAAGTCTACATAGGGACCACCAAACGCAGTGTGCAAACAAGAATCAAGGAACACGAGAGACACTGCAGACTGGGCCAGCCAGAAAAATCAGCAGTAGCTGAACATGCCACAAACCATTCAGGGCATAAAATACTGTTTGAAAACACTGAAATTCTGGACCATGCCAACCACTACTATGTCAGGATGCACAGGGAAATCATTGAAATCCACAAACACCTGGACAATTTCAACAGAAAAGAGGAAGCCCTCAAAGTAAACAAGGTTTGGCTACCAGTCCTATGTAAACTTGTCCACAGCTTTATGGTATGCAGTAAACTCCTGCGGCTGTGAGAGGGTCTCTCTGGTCCTTGGCTGAGTGAAGCATTTGCTGGATTTTCTTCATCGGTTTGTAAACCATTTGAAGGTTGTCCTTCATCACCATTCTGTCTGTGACTCTTTTGATGTATGATAAAAATACCTTCCCTTTTGGTGGCTGCTTGTCTTCACTTCTTTGTGTTTTCCTGGGCCTGGCAGCCCTTCTGATGTCTGAGCTGGAATAACCATCAGCTTCTAGAGCCCGGTCTGACGAAAAAAATCCAGCAAATGTAATATAAATATTGTGTGGAGCTTTATATGTGTATTTTTTGTAATGATTGTGTTTTAACTATGTTGTAACCCACCTCAAGCCGTGAGTATTATTATTATTATTATTATTATTATTATTATTAAACTGCTGGTTTAATGTAGTTTGATAGCATTTTAACTGCCATGGATAAATGCTATGGACTTCTGGAATGTGTAGATTTGTGAGATATATAGACTTCTCTGTCAGAAAGCTCTGTTGCCACAACAAACTATAAATCCAAAGATTCCATGGCACTGACCCATGGCAGTTTAAGCACTATCAAACGGCTTTAATTCTGCAGTGTGACAGCAGCCCAGAATGGACTGTTTCTTCCATTGTGGATCAGTGATTCAGATAACAGGTATAAAATTTATACTACAGGAAACTAGTCAATGAACTGAATTCTGGTTGGCAGCCCAGAAAGCTATCTCATGGAATTTAGCTCTGGAGATACTTTCAGCCACAGTCTGTTATTTTACATCCAGATACAACCTTCTGTCCTGACAAACCAGAACTGAATCTAATTTTGCCTCTTCTCTCATTTCTACACTCTTATGAAATTCCAACCTCACTCTCACCACCTATTCCCTGTAGAAAGTTTGGGATGGAGGAAAAGGAATGAAAAATCTTTACTGGAATTCAAATCCAAAAGCAAAGGATGCTGTGTGGTGATTTCTATCTTGCACTATGAGACACAGCATGCCTAGTCCTGACAATCCATTTCTCTCTGTGTGATTATTTCCATCCCCCCCCCCTTCAGATCATGGGAAATCAGGACCCTTGATTAAGTATTTTGTTAAACAGATTGCAATGAAGTGACCCACTTGGTAGGGGATTTGGCTAGTTCTGCACCTGCAGTTTCTAGCAGTAGAAACAGCTCATCAGCTCAGCTGATAAATTTCAGCAGGCCATGCAGGATGAAATGTCATGCTGGCACACAGCATTTGGGCAAGATGCCTTGAAAGATTTCCCAGTTTAATTCCCTTTAATGTGTTCTCCCCTTCTCTTTGATTCACCAGAGCATTTAAGCTCAGCCCATGTAATTTCTGACTTTATTACTGCACTGAAAGAAAATTGATAAACTTCACTTATAAAAGGAGCCAGCACTGAGCTGTGAGCTTTAAATGTGAGATGACCTTTTATTAATGGTGCATAGGTTGCCACCCACCCTTCCTCTTATGTATGGCAAAATTTTGCATAAAGTCAGCTGTTGGCAATGTGCTATTTAAATAGGACATTAATATAATGGAAGGTATTTGCTTGTATCAGCACGACTACAACCGTAAACTTTATAGGGTAATCTGTTGCCATTAATAACGTGACTCATTACGAGTGGCCAGTACCAAGACCAGAAATCTTCTAGGCCATAAACACACTTTGAAATATCTGCAAAAGGTGAGGAACAATTTTTTTTAATGTTATTTGGAGCTACCGGTTACAATGTCCTCCAGTGAGGGATGTTCAGCTACTATCCTGCAAAGAAATCTAGGTGTATTTTTTTTAACAGAAGCAGGGAGAAGGTAGATTGTAATTTACTGGAAAGTCTTGGGTGATTTAAAGTAGGTCACTGAGACTTTCTGACAGTCTAGTCTTTTACAACAGCTACTGGAAACACAGATCCTTCTTTCTAAATTAATATCCTGAGATAAGGAAAAATAGCAAGGGAGTGAGAAAGAAACCAGGCATGGATTTTTATGGGACTGGATATAGGGTCTGGTAGTGCTACTTTTTAAAATTGTAATGTCCAGGCTTCCCAAATCAGCATGGATAGTGGTCATGCTAGCTGGGAGTTGTAATTCAAAAAAATTCAGTGTTGTTATGCTCTGCAGGGGACTGTGAAATCAGTGTTGGTTCTGTAAACAAATTTCTGGGATATGCACATAGCTCAGATGCACTCATGTTCCTTCATCTTCAGAACTTCTCCCCACTCCACCCCAGTCATAATTTGGTACCTAGTGCTCCATGATGGGACAGAGCCAGGGGTTCAGACAAAATCTTGCAAGCTTGATTCTGTCTGCCTGTGTTTCATAAGATTTGGAACATTTTGATTTGGGCTTTTGCCCCACGCTGACTTCTACTGGAAATATTTGACTGGCTATTCCATCTGTTTCTGCCACATAAAATGAGAATAGCTCCACATAAGTTGTTGTATTGACACAGTATTTAAAATGATGAAATAAACCATTCAGTTGTTTATTTTCTTTTACAGCGAGCAGCCTGAGGCTGAGATGGGATGCAGAGTACCATGCTACTGTAACTATAGGTGCTAGAATTCAGATACCTGCTTCAGTCATTGGTACAGGCCATCAGCTAGGCTAAAATGGCAGTGTTGCTGTCACTCTTCTGTTTGTGAAACTGTGGTTGTTTGGAGACATTACTATTTGGACAATCCCTAGAGTCCCTGGTTAGCAACACAGCTGACAATGCCATACCATCTGGGAAATTCTGGGAACTTTAGTCATAAAAGTAACTTTTTAAAAGCCTGAATGTGACTGAGTATTTGAGACAGCACTTGTTGAGAAATTAAGCACAGATTGGAAATTTTATCGCTTTGCTGCCTGGAAGATTCTAGAACATGTAGTCCAAAAAAGTAAATTTTCCCATTTTGGGGAATAAAAGATATAAAGGACAAAAAGAACACATTCATCTGAGACAGTTATTATTTACTGAATAAGCACTCTTAAAACTGGAGATATGGATGTAGCCACACGGATGTAAGTGGCGGGGGGGTCTAATTAACAAAGTACAAGAGGCCCATCCCTCCCTTGGTGAACTTCACAAATGCAAACCAATCATAAGCATTAGTAGAACTGATTAACCTGGACCTGACTGGATTTATGTCCCAGAGGAAAAGAAGCAATTAAAAGAAAATCTAACAGACCTTTTGTTCATGCTGTGCAGGTTTTAAAAAACTATTCATGTACTTTTGTTGACTATTAATATTATCCTTTCTCTCTCTTTCTCTTCCCTCTAATATTTGTAACTAAAAATACAATTAAAAACAGAACAAAACACCCACATTAAGCTACACTCAGAGAGGCAGGATTTCTCACTTCTGTAGCTGTGCTATAATCATAGTGTTGGTCCATGACCTAGTGCCAGTCCATTAGCCAAAAGCTGCCATATGGAGGAGGAGAGTTTTCAGGAAAGAAAGAAATATGGCAGGGGGTTAGACTGGATGACTTGTGGTCTTTTCTGTTTCTATGGTTCTATGAATTTTAGCAATGGGTACAAATATGCTACAACAATTGGCCCCTGCTGCCTGTCCTGCAGAGCCTCCTGCCTATCCTGCAGCTTGAGAAGCACTATGTCATTTTACTGTTCCTGAAGTTTTCTGTCACAGGATTCAGATAACATTCTTCTCCTTTAACTAGCTTGGTCAGCAGATGGTCCATGCTTGACTTCCCATACAGACAGATAGCTGTTGTAATTTAGAAGGCACTCATTATGATAGTCCCCAAAGGAGGAGAGCTATACTACCCATAAGCCTACCAATCAAACAGTGTTCATCTCTACTAGGAACAGAATTCAAATGGTTTTGGACTGGTATTAATAATGATTATTAATACTGATTTTCTAGCACACTACAAACATTGCAACACTATCTAACCCACATCATCATCATGAAGTAGCCCTTGACTTGTTCATCCCATCTTCCTCTCTGGTTCCCACACTACATTTTAATGCTCATTGATATGGTTATCTGCTCTCCTTGGCTTTAGGCAATAGCCTCATCCACACTTCTTGGTTTTAAGCCTTTGTCCCCCAAAGACCATGTTAAAAGTGAACTTGCACCTCATCTCCATACCCACAAGGTTTTGAATTTCAGCTGACATCCTCACACACAACCGGCTTATATAGGCCTGTTTCTGGACTCCTCACTCCATCACATGCATCTCAAGAAATATATTCAAGCAGTGGTCTCTTCACCTGGTGTGGGGGTGGAGCTAAAGGTGTGCCCCTTACCACGCTGCTCTGCACCACTGTACTCATGAGTAGGCAGCATGGGGCAGAGAAGGGGGACACTTTCTCCAGAGAAAAATCTTGTGAGTGTCCTTCCTGACTGCCCTGTATCAGGCTTTTACCCTGGAAAAGCAGCCTGGAATGGAAGAGGAGGAGGAGTGCAGACACACCCCTCCCGGCTCTCTTTTCCAGGGAAATAGTATGGGATGGAGGAGGAGGAGACACGTGTATGCATTCTCCCTGGCTGCTCCCTGGAGAAGAAGCCCAGGACAGATCAGCTTGCAAAAGTATGTGTGTGCTCCTCCTCCTCCTCCTCCTCCTCCTCCAATCCAAGCATTCCAGAGCAGCTAGGAAGTGGGAGGAGGATCCAACTTGGTGTCACCCCCCTTCTTGGTGTCACTCAGTACAGTCTGTACTGCCTGCAGACCCTTAATGACACTACTGGGCTCAAGTCTATGAAAACTCATGCTACCTGCTTCCTTCTTTCAGTTAGAGTGTCGACAGACCGGCATCAAAGGCCCACATCGGGGCAGAGTGGGGGCATGCCATTTGCACAATGCACACCCTGACTCCATTCCATGCCGGTGTGACACCGGAAAAGCTGTGGCACCGGAAAGGGCTATGGTGCCCTTTCCACAGCACAAAAATGACCCACTTTTTGCAGCTCCTGTTTGTGTTGTGGAAAAGTCAGATGAAGGCCACGACATGTAGTTGCCGCAGCTCCGATCCAGCACTCAAAGGAGTGGCTGCAAGCCGACCCTTAGTTGTGCCGTCTGTTCAGCCCCTGAGTCTCAAAGATGCTACAGTATACCTTTGTCTACCAGGAACAGTTCATTTGTAAAGCTAATGGACCTTAATTGCCCATTAAAGTGCAATCCATACCCAAAATGCCATGTTACCACAGGTATTGTTCACAACAAAACATAAATGTCAGGAAAATAATTTCCTTCTCCACAGCTATGATGAAGATTGCAGTTGAGTCCAAAGGAAGCAGGGGAGTCTGGGAAACTGGTAAATAGCATGATCATTCCTGCTGATTAAAAAGTCCCAGTGCTCCAACTCTGAGATTCCTAGCTCTATTACAACTCTGCTCTGTTAGCAAAGCTTGCTTTCTCATTTTATTTAGACAAAAGCAATTTAAAGTTCCTGGCATACCATAAAGTAAACATCCAGTACTAAAACCACAAAACCATAAAAGAGCATGTACAGCTAAACTGTCTTCCATCACTGGCAGTAAAGAGTGAATTACTGCCAAAGGGTGATATTGTGCAAAGTGAATTTGGTTTCAGACAATGACAATTCTCAGAGAAGCTAAGCCACTAAGTAAATGTGGCAATCACCTTCCCAAATTCTTCCATGAACTCAAGGCATAGGTGGGAGGGGGCAGAGACTGTGGATCTCTTAAAGTAGGAAAGGGATGATAAAAATGATTTAAGCAACTACTACCCTTATAATGTATCTGTACTACAAAATTACAGGAATCTGACACTACTTTAACTGCTTATCCTGCAAAATCCTGAGATTTGTAGTTTGGTATGGGATGTGAAACTCTATGCTAGAGAGTGCTAGGGTACCCCATTGAATTACAATAGTAGAGTGTTATAGACAGCATTTGTTTTTTCCTCTCTGGTTTCCAAATACTCTTGTAACATGATGGAGAATTTAAAGTACCTCACCAAGGAACAAAATCCAGGATTAGAACTGTGGTAATTAAAGTGCAATGAAATTGCTATAGCTATGTTGTGTAAGTACATCAGGATGGGAAATTTGTGGCCCTCTGGCTGTTATTGCACACCAGCCCTACCCAGCATTACCTTCAAGCCAGGTGAGAGTGGGCCAAAGGAATGCATATTCTTTCTTCAGAACAGTTTAGTTACTCTTTCAAAATATGCACAGCAATCTCTGGCCGCCCCCTAGTGGCTCTGCCATAACATTTCTCAAGTACACTCTAGCCAAGCTGTGCATGAGTGTTCAATGAGACTTCGCTCATTGAAAGGATAAGCAATATGTGGGGCTGATAAGAAACACAAATCCAAATTAATTTTACTTCACAACAGTTATGCATGTATGTATAATTAATGTTCAGAAATGTAAACGGATCAAAATGTGTAGCTGGTATTAGTTGGCTGGACCATATCATACCAGCACTATTAGCAGGACTGTTCTGGGTTTTTTTTCTCCTTTATTTCCATGTTTGTTTCAAGATCACATCCGTAGATGGTGCCGCCAAGAACAATTTGGATTCTTGGACCATGGGCTGCGGTTCCATGAGGAGGGACTTCTGGCAAGGGATGGGTTGCATCTCACACCAGTTGGCAAAAACATTTTTTGCCAATAGCCTCAAGAATATGATCAGGAGGGCTTTAAACTGAGTTATGTGGGGGAGGGAGACAGTATTCTGGAAGGCAAAAAGGCTGGAGAAGATAGTCAAACTGACAGAGAGGGAACAAGACAAACAGTGCAAGGGCCCAACAGTGGGAGGAAAAAGAACTTGCACAGGCAGCAAGGAAAGGGAACACATGGTCTTCGATGTCTCTACACTAATGCACAGAGCATGGGAAATAAGCAAGATGAATTTCAACTCCTAGTACAGCAAAGCAAATATGATATAATAGGCATCACTGAAACCTGGTGGGATGAGTCTCACGATTGGAATGTGGAAATAGAGGGGTATAACCTTTTCAAGAGAAACAGGCCAAACAGGAAAGGAGGAGGAATAGCCCTATATGTCAGGGACATTTACACCAGTGAAGAGATCCAGGACATCAATCCTGGAAGCCAGGTAGAGAGCATCTGGATAAAAATTAAAGGGCAGGGAAACAACAAGGATGTTATGGTGGGAGTCTACTACAGACCCCCAAGTCAGACGGAGGAATTGGATGGTGCCTTTCTAGAACAGATGACCACACACTCAGAAAGGAGAGATGTAGTAGTGATGGGTGACTTCAACTACCCTATATTTGTTGGAAGTCAAACTCAGCCAGATCCTCAAGGTCTAGTAAATTCCTCACTTGCCTTGGAGACAATTTCATGGTCCAAAAGGTGGAAGAGGCAACAAGGGGATCAGCTATTTTAGATCTGATCCTAACCAACAAGGATGACTTGGTTAATGAAGTGCAAGTGCTGGGATCCTTAGGTGGAAGTGACCATGTTCTCCTGGAGTTTGTTATACAGTGGAAAGGAGAAGCCAGGCATAGTCAGACACGCATTCTAGACTTCAGGAGAGCGGATTTCAGTAAACTTAGAGAAATACTGGGGGCGATCCCATGGTCAGGAATACTAAAAGAGAAGGGAGTTCAAGATGGATGGGAGTTTCTCAAAAAAGGAGATACTGAAGGCACAAATTAAAACAGTTCCAGTGAGAAAGAAAAATGGGAGGTGTTGCAAGAACCCAGGATGGATGACCAAGGAACTTTCAGCTCAGCTAAATTTTAAAAGGAACATGTATAAGAAATGGAAAAATGGGGAAATCACCAAAGAGGAATTCAAACAAATAGCTAGCATGTGTAGAGATAAGGTCAGAAAAGCTAAAGCACAGAATGAACTGTATTTGCGTCTGTACGTTTATGTTTGTGTAGTTTAAGGGGTGGTGGTGGGTGTAGGGGCTTGGATGGTTTTATATGTTGTATGGGTGTATGTTACAGTTTGTAATATTGTATATTGTGTTTCCTCGTTTGTACTGTTTTTAACTAATAAAAACTATTTAAAAAAAAAAGAAAAGCTAAAGCACAGAATGAACTCAGGCTTGCTAGAGAGGTTAAGAACAACAAAAAGGGCTTTTTTGGATATGTCCGCAGCAAAAGGAAGAAGAAGGAAACGGTAGGGTCACTGCGTGGAGAAGATGGCAAAATGCTAACAGAAGACAGAGAAAAGGCAGAATTACTCAACACCTTCTTTGCCTCAGTCTTCTCAGAAAAGGCAAAGGGTGCTCAACCTGAGGATAATGGAGCAGAGGACAGGATAGGGGCATTTCAGTACAGAATAAGTAAAGAGATAGTAGAGGAACACCTTATTAATCTAAATGAATTTAAGTCTCCGGGACCAGATGAACTCCATCCAAGGGTATTAAAAGAACTGGCAAATGTAATATCGGAGCCATTGGCAATAATCTTTGAAAACTCCTGGAGAACAGGAGAAGTCCCAGCAGATTGGAGGAGGGCAAACGTTGTCCCCATCTTCAAAAAGGGGAAGAAAGAGGATCCCAACAATTATCGTCCAGTTAGTCTGACATCAGTACTAGGAAAGATTCTGGAGCAGATAATTAAACAAAGAGTCTGTGAACATCTAGAGGGCAATTCCATAATCACAAAAAGTCAACATGGGTTTCAGAGAAACAAGTCATGCCAGACAAATCTAATCTCTTTCTTTGATAAAATTACCAGCTTGGTAGATGAAGGGAATGCTGTGGATATAGTATACTGTATCTTGATTTCAGTAAGGCCTTTGACAAAGTTCCCCATGACATTCTTGCAAACAAGCTTGTAAAATGTGGGCTAGACAAGGCAACTGTTAAGTGGATTTGTAACTGGTTGACCAGACGAACCCAAAGGGTGCTCAACAATGGCTCCTTTTCATCCTGGAGAGAAGTGACCAGTGGAGTCCCACAGGGCTCTGTCCTGGGCCCAGTGCTATTCAACATCTTTATCAATGACTTGGAGGAAAAAATTGGGGGAATACTTATCAAATTTGCAGATGACACCAAATTAGGAGGAATTGCTAATACTCCAGAGGACAGGATCAAAATTCAAAATGACCTGAATAGACTAGAAAGCTGGGCCACAGCAAACAGAATGAACTTCAACAGGGAGAAATGTAAGGTACTGCACTTAGGGTGAAAAAATGAAAAGCACAGATATAGGATGGGGGACACCTGGCTTAAGGAGACAACATGTGAAAGGGATCTAGGAGTCCAACATGAGTCAACAGTGCGATGCGGCAGCTAACAAGGCCAATGCGATTTTAGGCTGCATCAATAGAAGTATAGTTTCTAGATCAAGGGAAGTAATAGTGCCACTATATTCTGCTCTGGTCAGGCCCCACCTGGAATATTGTGTCAAGTTCTGGGCGCCACAATTCAAAAATTGAGAAACTGGAGCGTGTCCAAAGGAGGGCGACTAAAATGGTAAAAGGTCTGGAAACCATGCCCTATGAGGAACGCCTTAGGGAGCTGGGGATGTTTAGCCTGGAGAAAAGAAGGTTAAGAGGTGATATGATAGCCCTGTTCAAATATTTGAAGGGATGTCATATTGAGGCGGGAGCAAGCTTGTTTTCTGCTGCTCCAGAGACTAGGACCCGAAGCAATGGATGCAAACTGCAGGAAAAGAGATTCCACCTCAACATTAGGAGGAACCTCCTGACAGTAAGGGCTGTTCGACAGTGGAACACACTCCCTCGGAGTGTAGTGGAGTCTCCTTCCTTGGAGGTCTTCAAGCAGAGGCTGGATGGCCATCTGTCGGGGATGCTTTGATTGTGATTTCCTGCATGGCAGGGGGTTGGACTGGATGGCCCCTGTGGTCTCTTCCAACTCTATGATTCTATGTTTCTATGATTCTATGAATATAATAGCCCTTCACATGTATGGACTAGAGTACCCTAGAAAGAATCTTTTCCATGTTTCTCCTCTATGGATCTCTTCCCATGAGCTCTCAGTTCTTCTGTTGGCCATTCTCCAGGTGACTTCTCTGGGACAGTTAAAGCTAAGGCCCACAATGAGCAGGACCTTTTCAGTGGTAGCCTCCCCAGTTGTGGAATATTCTCCCCTATGAGGCTGAATCCCACCTGGTTAATTTCTGAAACATTTTCTCAGGCAAGACTTTGGAGAGTAACTTCTTGAGCTTGTTTTTTAATGTGCCACTTTCAGGAATTATAATTCAAAATAATTGTAAGTACTTAAAATGTATTTTGTAGAATACTATCATTAGCCATCTTGTAGGTGCTTTATATTGTGGCTTCTATATAATATCTGTCTAGATATATGCATTTCACATTCATACATATAATCAATACATTATAATACATTTAACTTTTACTATTAAACCTGTCTTTAATTTCTTTTAAAAGAAACTGTCCAAGCACTGAACTAAATTTGGCTCTGACATAGAGATGGGTTGGGAGAGGAAGGCAGAGGCTCAAGCATCATAGAATTACCCTTAAGTGAATTGTGTCAATTGGCATCATCTATCAGGAAACATGTGGTTGGCATATTGAAATTATGTCCTTAATAATGTGTCAGGGAACCTTTCTGGAACAAGCCACATGAGCATAAATGGGAGTTATGCAAGCTGTTCAGATGTTTTTTTCTTAATTTCTAAAATGTAATACAGCAGGATTCAAGGCTTTGAAGAGATCATTATACTGGATGTGGGAAATACCACTCTTCCATTTGACTGGCCTGCAATGCAATCTTTGGGCTAAATTTTCTTTTAGTTCTGACTAGATAGTATATTCATTAGATTTAGCTACATGTTGACTCATCATTCCACAAGTGATTGAATGGATGATGATGATGATG
>NC_056522.1:290962323-291095913 GCF_019175285.1 Sceloporus undulatus | reverse complement strand
ATGATGATGATGATGATGATGATGATGATGATGATGATGATGATGATGATTAACCTTTATTTATGAAGCGCTGTAAATTTACACAGCGCTGTACATGCAATCTTTTTAGTTAGACGGTTCCCTGCCCTCGGGCTTACAATCTAAAAAGACATGACACAGAAGGAGAAGGGAGTGGTGGAGGGAGAGGGTAAGAGGTCCAGCAGTTCTTCTCTACCTCCGAGGCCTGGACCAAGGCAGATGGACTGGAGGGAGGGCTTGGCTTCAAAATGGAAGGATCTACTCTAATTGGTACTGATCAATCTGATGCCAGCTTTTGTTCAGTAATAGAATGAAGACGTTCTGCACATTCTCATGATTGTGTATTGTTACTTTTTATTATTGCTACTACTGTTACTTCACATGTCCTTTGGCTGACCTGAGGCATGAGAAAACTGTTGTAGAGCTGATCTCTGAGAATGTTGCCACAAACTAAGCCTCATGCTCCAAATAGTGGTGTCCCACACTGGGATGTCACCTAGTACGGGGATGGAGTTTGGCAGCAGGGCTTCAGGGGTGGGGCAAAAAAAGAGCATGCCCTCATCTCCCTGCCCAGTGCAACTTTACATGCAAGTAAACCCATGCTATGCAGGGAGGAAGGGGTGCCCAGGGCCTCTCCCTCCCTACCTGATGTGGCTTTACATGTGAATAAATCTGTGCTGGGCAGAGAGGAAGGGGCGCTCTGGGCCTTTCCCTCCCTGCCACTCAGCAGTTGGGGGAGAGGGTGATCAGATGAGTGTCATCTGTCTTCTGGGGTGTCACCCAGCTCAAACCCTCCACACCTCCGTAGTGATGCCATTGTCTCCAAAGGTTCCCATCCATCTGAAGGACTCAGTCCTTGAGGCCTGAATTGTCAATTAAAGACCTCCTGTAAACATCATTGGTGCCAAGAACAACTAGAAGCATACAAAAGACTGAGGCTTGGAATCCTGTTCATGCACCAGGATGCACATTTTTGTTTGCTTGTTTCACTTTTTCCAGGGACATGCAGCAGAGGTAAGGTAAGGAATGCAGACAAAATCTATTTCTCCAGTGCCCTACTTCCTTTGCTCTGCTTGCTGCTGCCACCTTGAGCCAGGGTTCTTTCATACTATGAAATTATAGTGCTATTATTCCTATTTAACTGCCATTAGCTGCAACCTATGGAATCCTGGGATCTGCAGCTTAGGGAGCAGTACTTAAAATACTCTGCCAGACAGCTTCTGTGGTGCCTCACCAAAATGCCTAGCCCAAGATTCCATAGGATGCATCCATAGCAGTTAAATAGGAATCGTAGTGCTGTAATTGTGCAGTATGAAAGGGTTCCAGTACAGGGCATCTGAAGGATTCCAGCCTGAGAATCAAAGCAGTGCAGAAGCAAATGAAAGTGTAGTGGCATTACTAGGGTTTGTGTCTCCTCTAATGTGGTAACTCATGCAGTCCCCCACTGGCACACTTCCCAGATGACCACCTCCACCAGCCAGGCCACCCTTGCTGTGGTGGGGGTTGGGATGCTGCTGCTGCCTGGCAACCTTTTCCGAGTCTGGTGAGTAGAAAAAGGAGGTGACTTGCTTTCCTGCCTGCCTAGTAGACCCACCAGTCCTAGAAGCCAGCACCTTCCCACCAGTGGTCTCTGTTGAAGTGGGCTGCTGCCACCTAACACACTTTTCTGGATCTGGAAGAACTGTTGGGTGAGCAGGAAAGGGAGGCAACTCATTTTCCTTCCCAGCCATTTGAATTTTTGAGGCGAGGTAATGAACACCCACATCTATAAAAATTTGTATAGAGCAGGTAAGGGAGGCAACTCGTTTTCCTACCCAGCCCCACCAGCAGCTGCTGTTGGAGATGGCCTGCTGCTGTTGCCAAACATCCTTTTTCCTGCTCTGTCAGCAGTCCCACCAGACCCCAAAGAAGCTTCTAGGTGCTAGCAGTATCCCACCCCCACCAGTGGCTGCACCTGATGGAAAGTAGACACACCACGACTCGTAGAGGGGGATAGCTAAGGGTTCTTCAGACAGGATCTATATCTCCCCACTCCCAGTGATATCCCTGTGTAAGTGCTTGCCTGGGGTAAAATCAGGATACTACATGCTGGTAGGAAGCCAAGCACCACCACCACCACCCCGCAAAATATATATTTACTCCACATAGGCCTATTGCACTTTTATCACTCAACTACAGTCTAAATAAAGATACATGCCTGAGAACATTTAACAGTGGTGTTTTACTTCTTTTATCATCATGAACGAAAAGCAGCCATCAAATATAGCATGAACACAATGCATCTCAGAATTTGGGGGGATTATCTGAAAGAGTTCCATGCCACTTGCATTCAGCAGTTGGTAATATGATGTTTTTGATAAAGTGCAAGATTCAGGACTCTGGACTGTCTGTGATACTGAAGGATCACTTTTAACTACAGGAATTAAAGGACATAAAAGAACAAATGTTTGATGTTGCCTGCTTTCTTTTTATGCATGTGAGAAAAGAGGAAATAATAGATAGAATCATGTTATCAGCCAAGAATAGAGAATAAAAACAAACCACTTAATTTCAACAGTGGTGAAAGAATGGCAAGTCTGCTGAAAGCAAACCATATCATTTTCTTTAGACCCTTCCTCAGCAGATAAATCAACATGGAAACAAAATTGTCTATTTACTGAACACAGTTGTTGTTGGATAATTCTACCCTACTTTTGTGGACCAAAATAAATTGGTTGCATTACATGCTAACAGCAAATGTCTAGGTGGATATAGTCTATTATTCTATTCATACATAGTAATGTATGCTATGGTGCTATAAGGCCTACTGATCAGTAACTCTAATTTGTGTGCTGTAAAGGCATATTTATAGTCAAAATGCTCAGATTGGTAAAAAGGAAAAGTTTAAATAACTTTGGTACTTTCATTCTTAGAATCATTAAAAACTTTTACTCTATACAAATTTTATAGATGTGGGTGTTTATTACCTAGTCTCAAAAATGCAAATACACACACAAACACACAATCCCACCCCCCCACACACACACAAAATCAAAGTTTGTAGCATGATGGAGCTCCAAGATATATTATGGACTTCCTCCCATAAATTCCTCAGGCTAAAGCAGGCATATTTAATTTTTCTTTTATTAAGTTGAACTGTTATTCAGGTACCAAACAGTTTAATTTGCACATCTAAAGAATGCAATATTTGATCCAAAGTCTTCAGAGGATTTCCTGCTACCTTTATGGATAAAATTAATTTGATTTTCATGCAAACTCACTAGATTTGTGTCCAACTGAGTTCTTGCCTGGGAAGATACGGAAAATCATATGATAGCAAGGTATGCTGTAGCCAGAGAATGTTGCATGCACCACAAGGAGATTCATTTCAGTGCTCTTCCCATAGTGAATGTGGGTTGTGTTTTGGTCTGAACAGATCAAATATTTTTAGCAATAGCAATAGCCGTAGCAAGTGCATTTCTGTACTGCTTATCAGTGAACTAGCACTCCCTAAGTGGTTTATAATGTGTAAGCCAATTGCCCCCAACAAGCTGAGTACTCATTTTACCAATCTACAAAAGGTTGGAAGGGTGAGTGGACCCTGGAGTCTTACAAGATTGAACTCATAACCTTGTGGCTGGTAATTCTAATGGTGCCAGTACTCAATACCTGCACCAGGATAGTCATTGACTGAGCAACTGCATGTTTGTACACCACAGTCTCTACTTGTTACCACCCCTGCTTGTTACTACCCCTCTCTCCTCTGACTCCTCACTGGGGGAACTAGTGGTTTCTTCTAGTGATCTATTTAATCAATTGCTACTGGTTAGAACCAGGGAACCATTTACACTATAAAATTATAGTATTATTACCACTTTAACTGCCAGGGTTGCATCATATAGAGTCCTGAGTTTTGTAGTTTGGTGAGGAACTGGAGGAGCTCTTTGGCTAGGAATTCTAAATGACCCTCCAAAAACTATCAGTCTTAGGATGCCACAGATCAGAACCATGGCAGTTACAGTGGAATAATAATGCTACAGTTTTGTAGTGTGGATGAGGCTCACACCACATATGTCTCCACAATAACTGTATTGTCTCATTAAACATTAAATGACTTCCAGTATAAAACATTAAATGGACCTTACCTATTTAGTATCCATGCCAAGAAAAACAAACACCATTTATTTATTTATTTATTTATTTATTTATTTAAGGGCAGGAGGCAATAACTAGTTACTGTTGATAGCATCACTGTTTTATCATAATAAATGCTTGAAAATAGTATCTCAGTTTTTGTCATTTATCTATATAAATAAAATTAAATGTCTACCTGCCTGACTGGCCACATCACACAAAAATGGTCAGATGTATTTTCACCACATTTAGAGGGTATATTTGGGATGGTTTGAGTTAACTTACTGGAGTAAGTTCCCTTGAAGGGGCTGGGAGTAGTGTGTTTGGTGGCCAATCAAGAAAGGCATGCTGTGTTCAGGACTATTGAAATTGATGTGAGAGGAATGTATCGGCACCTGAAAAGATAGACAGCTGTACTCTATAGCAGTGAAGACTGAATAATGTTTTATGGTGGTTAAGGAGTCTGCTCTCCGACACTATCACTAGCTCTTAAATAAAGTCCAGGTGTTGGCCTTTAAACTCTCTTACCAGAAACTCCTACTGAAACTTTTCTCACTATATACTGGATCTTGAAATAATAAACAGGAAGGTTGTCTATTTTAGCAATGAAACGGGAATCTTTATGTCCCACACTTCCTTAACATAGTTGATCAGTTTGGTAGAACTACTTCATACATATTTTTTTTTAGATAATGAAGATTCTCCAAAGACTTTTCAGTGCATATCATAAATTTATATCTTTTATTCTTGGTCTTTTTAAATCAAGTGTGCATGTGAGAAATGTGCACATGTATAATACATGTTCTGCACTGTTTAGAAAGGCAGGGATGGTTCATGGTGACCAGATGTCTTCCTTTTCCCAGACATGTCCTATATTTCCACCTTCTGTCCAGGAGGAATTCCAGAATATCCTCCATTTTGAGCAGGACTAAGAATCATGAATTTATATTTATATTAAAGTTTTTAGCTTTCATTTTGTAATGCCCTACTTTTTTTAATGACCTTGTCCTCCTTTGCAGTTATGACATTTGGATACCCTGCTTCAGTTCCTTGTACAATGTACAGTTGAGAAAAGCAGATTACCTGCCACACAATGTATGGAATGGCACTATATCACTTGCAAGACAGTAGGTGTCTAGCATCTTACATTACTTGGCACTTTGCCTAATATTTAAACCCAGACTAATTTTAACATCCTATCGTTATATTTTTGGTTTTTAAACATCTCTCACCATCTTTCCTGCTCTCTTTAAAAACTTTTCCAACATTTATTATACTCTAATTAGCTTGCTCTATATTATTTACCTTCCTGTGAAATGAAAATACTGTGAGCTTCTTGAAATGTTAGAATATAAGATGAGTAAACTGAGTTCTTGCATTGAAAATGATTGTCTTCAGGGAATAAGGCTCAGGTGTCTACTATGAGATCAATGAATAGAGACAAATTGAAGGAAGATGCCTTTCACGGCAGATCGGATCTCATAAGTATTACAGGTTATTGCATCCAATATCGTCTTTTCTTCATCCCTCCCAATCATCTGTTTAAAGCTTTGAAAGGTCAGAGTGGTTGTGTATGCTAATATATATTCTGCAATTCCACACCCCTACAATCAGCAAAGTCATATTCCTCCCTTTGTTTTTATTCCCAGAAACAGGCAGCTTCTTATATCATTCTCATGCTATATTATTCTGATTAATTTGTATACTACTTTTCAACCCAATAGAGTAAAGACTGAAGAAGTGTAATGCTGACATGTGTGTAACCCCTATTACTTATTGCTTTGGCTCAATGGAAGCACCAAGGAAGGGCCTCGTTTTATTAGAGGAAGAGGAAGATGAGGAGGAGGAGGAAGATGAAGACTGGAGCTGAAGATGAGCTGAAGTTGTCAGAGCTAAGGAATAGGAACGTTATACCTTGAACAAGCCTTGAATAAGGTAGTAGTATTTTCAGTTGTGAGAGCCAGCATGGTAGCAGTGGTTTGGTGTTGGACTATAACTCTGGAGATCAAGGTTTGATCCCTGCTTGGCCATGAAAACCCACTTGACCTTGGGCAAGTCATACAATTTCAGTCACAGAGGAATGCAAACCCTCTCTGGAAAAAATTGGCCATGAAAACCCCATGTCCCCGTAAGCCAGAATTCATAAATAACTTGAAGGCACATGGTAGCAACAACAAATTTTCCGCTGTGTATTTAGGAGGGAAGAAAAGGGTAAATTCTTTCTTGTGGAAATTCTATATAGGGTATAGGCAAGAAAAATGAATAAATAAATGTATTTCATGTAAGTCTGGAGAGTCACCTCCAACACCAAAATCACTATAATTTAGAAGGCCCTGTGTTGCATGGAATGGTAGAGTCCTCTTAAGTGCAAACTTATGAAATGTCAAAACAATAGATGTTTTATTTATTTATTTGTTTCTTTATGGCAACCAGCATTTCACAACATCTTCTGGCTGGGGAATAAAAGTACACTCACAAGAGTTATTCACAGAAAGAGCTGCACCATGTAATTTCTTACTACTCTGCAATCAATCAATCATTCTTTCAATACACTTGAACTTAGGTGCTGCTCCTCACTTTCAGAATGCTTTGTGTTTTCTTGATTCCCATTTAATGAGTAAAGGCTTCTTTAATACAGCTGTCCAATTTGAAAAACCTCAGTCATCAGTAGGTAGGTTTCTGAACACATTGTTTGATGTGTTTTATTCCAAAGCAGTGTGCTCTTCTCCTGCTTCGTTGCCAGACACCATTCGTGAAGGATTTGTTGCCTGTCACTTTCATTTGTCAAAGCATTACCAAAGGTGTAATGAACAGAATTGCATAGCATTGCATGGCAGAAAACTTGATGACAAGTTTCTCTTCTTTCTGTCAGTTCAATAGCTGCCTTGCCCTCAGCCTGAAGTGAATGTAACATTGTCTGGGAAGGATAACATTATGCTTCAAGCCTGGTTCATTTTGCTAACAGAACACACACACACACCGAGCACACACACAAAAAAACCACATAAGCCCATGTCTCTTGGCCCAGACATTAGTGTCACACATAAAAATAGAACATAGCATCATGGTCGGTAATAATATTTTTTTTAAATTCACATTTCCAGAGAACATCAGCCAGCTGGTAAGGGACTAGAATCACAAGAGGAAGGGGCTGATGTTTTATTTTGTCATTAGACCCTTGAGTTTCTTCTCTGCTGCCAAATTGACAGCAGAGTCACCCGCTGGCTAGCAAGAAGGTTTGAATGAGTGTCTGGTTTGGGAGCATTGAATCTAGAGTCAATGCTGGCAGCAAGAGGAGTTTCCAGCTGCCAAACACCACAACAGCAGCTGGTCCATCAAAGAAGCCAGAGGAAGGGTTGTTATGGCTGTCATCATTCCCATTGGAGCTATAGTGTGAGTTACAGTGATGAAGATCATCAGAGTATAATCAGTTCCCACCAGTTAATTTCTGAGATCTCTGGTGTGTCTGCAATTCTGTTTTTAACAATTTTTATTTTCCTCCCAAGGCACTGTCCTCTGAAAGGTAGATTAAAATATTTTGCAAGAACTTCATTATTTAATAATAATAATAATAACAATAATTTTTATTTCTATCTTCCTGCCTCTCCCAGTGGATCAAAGCAGGATCACAGCAAGGTTAAAATTACAAGGTTAAAATTACAGCCCATTAAAACCACAATAAAAACAAAAACCTAAAAGCCTAAAAACATAAGAATCTAAAAACAGTAGCATCCATCAATCACGGGGTCAGCTGGTCTCGTTCCATACTGGTGATCTTCATAGGAGGTCAGGAGGATAAGCACGGCAGAGGAGTTCTGTCTTTACCACCTTCTTAAAGATTTCTAAAGATGTAATAAGGCGGGTCTCCTCTGGGAGTCCATTCCAAAGTCTGGGGGCAGCTATACTAAATGCCTTTAGGGAAGTAGAGACATGTTTGGATGATGGTATTTCCAATAAATTCTTCCCACTTGTTCTAAGAGTGGAGGGCGGATTGTATAGGGAGATGTGTTCCCGTAAGTAACCCGGACCCAAGCCACCCTTTCTTTTGCTGAATTATTTTGCCCAAGGAAGCCTTTTGGATAAGTCAAAAGTTTACTCATTCTGACGCTTTGATGTTTTGGTTAATTTGAATAAAGGTTTTGGTTTAGAGTTTGGTTTAACGTAGGACATTGTCACATGAGCCTCATTTTTGCATTAGCAAAAGTAAATGAATACATATTGGTTTGGAAACACTCATTATCACATGTCCCTCCAATAGTGCAACTGGGGCTGTTTCAGCTATTTACAATCCTTTGGATATCTTCCAGACTCTTCCTTAACCCAACTTCCCTTTCCTATTGTCCTACCTACTATGCCTTTCGTGTATTTTTTAAAATATATATATATATTAACTTTTATTTTTAGTCGTAACACAATTTAGCAATTATGGCAATGTAATTTAGTGAAACAAAAAAAAAAAGGAAAGGGAAGAAAGGGGGGACAGAAAAACAATCTGGGCATAGCAAGAGGGAAGGGGGAATAGGACAAAGGGGGAGACTGAGATTATGTGACTGCCCTATCTCAGAACTGCAGCTGGATAAATATGTTAGACCAGAGGACTAATATCAGAGCAGCATGATTGGGAGCTTATTGTGTATTCCCCGTTCATGTCATGGAATGCCCTAACCATGCTTTGGTGACATGGGAGCAACCTTTCCTTTGGAGCAACTGTATGGAGGAAACATCATTTGATAAGTTCTAACAAAAGTATTATTATCCAGCTTTAATTCTGATTTAAAAGATTCATGTGATAAAAGCCTAAGACTGTGATATAGGAACAAGAGACAGCAAGAAAAAACCTGGTGGATCAAACTGGAGGCTTTAGCAAGCATTCCTATCATGGAAAGTCTAGAAGTGCATACAGCTGAATATTTTCAGCACCCTCTGCAGATCTTTGTGATAAATTTGCCAAGGTCCAAAATGGAAGAGGAGGAAGGCTGAGATTCTGATGTGTGGCTCCTGCATTTTTGTCCGTGAGCTCTTCCCATGTCCTCCAACTGTCCCAATTTTGCAGGGACCATCCTGATTAATTGCTTCTTGATCCACCTTTTCAAATGCATTTAAAATGACCCAGTTTCTCACTCCTCCTCCCACTTCCTCCTACATTTGCAGCTTCAAAGTGAAAAAGTAGTTTACACATACTTATCAGAGGGGAGAGGAGATGATGGGGTGGAATCTTGCCCTTCTCTGTAGACTCAGTTAAAAACAACTCTGGCAGCCTTTACTAGCTTGTATGTTGTTCTACGTTAATTACTTTTGCCATCTTGATCACACTCTGATGTTGCTTGGTCACTCACATACCAGTTTTCATCTATGACATGTTGCAGAGTGTGACTTTATGACTTTAGCTCTGCATGAGAACAGGAAAATGTTTGCACAAGGCTAATGAGATTCCACTATTGTACAAGAAAATCATCCTGTGTGAAGAACTACTTCTTCAATCTTTCCTGAAGGACTCTTGTATTATGAAACGGGGAAGAATATTTATCTTTTCCTACTTTCTCACAAGATGCATAGTTTTGTAAGCTTTGAATTTTGGCTACAAAGGATGAGCAATCCATACTACTATATATAGGTTCTCTGCTGCTACCATGATCACTTTCCTCACAATTTTGCAAACCCTAGGCTGTGTCTGCACTAGCCAGGATACTCCAGAAGCAGCCCTACAAGTGCCCCAACCTGTCCCCATTACCTGACCTTCCAATCTCATGCCATGACAGCTGTCTACATGGGCATCCTGGTGAACTGCCCAATACATAAACTAGTGCTGCCATGGCATTCAACTTGACCACATGGCTGGGAATCTCATTCTGACCTCAGAGCAAGTGATTGGTGATGGTGGTGGTTGCAAATGCACCAGGTGGCTCACCAAGACACCCATGCAGATAGCTCCTGTGGTGCAGGAACACAGGGCTCTAGCTCTTCCTAGAAGATCCTGAATAACAGGTAAATATTCTACAACTGATTTAAGTGCATTACCAGAATGAGGATTTGGGATGTGATCGCACTAGAATCAAGATTTGGGACATTGTCCAAACAGGATGATGCCAGAAAGAGTGACAGATGGTGAAACAGGTATTTAGGATCTTAGGAGAATGTCACATGGGATGCTTACCATGTATAAATTGTCAGGAAATCATCAGAAATCATGGGAAACCTGTGATCTGCATTCACACCCCTGCACGCTTCTCCCATGAGTAAATCATCGTAGAGGCATTGGCGCTCGCTCAGCCCATCAGTAAAGCATTCTTGGAGCTGCCATTTGGCAATAACAGAAAATTCTGTTATTGCCAAATGGTGGCTCTAAGAACACTTTACTGATGGGACAAGGAAGCGCCGTCACCTCCATGATTATTTACTCATGGGAGAAGCGTGTGAGGGTGAGAACGCAAATCACAGGTTTCTCACAATTTCAGGTGAGTTCCTGGTAATTTACACATGGCAAGCCTCCC
Source organism: Sceloporus undulatus (assembly GCF_019175285.1). Classification (NCBI taxonomy): domain Eukaryota; kingdom Metazoa; phylum Chordata; class Lepidosauria; order Squamata; family Phrynosomatidae; genus Sceloporus; species Sceloporus undulatus. The sequence goes on along the minus strand of NC_056522.1, from coordinate 291,085,291 downwards.
ATGTGACATTCTCCATAGTCTTTTTTATTTAAATCTGATAGTTAGTCCTAGTGAGAACATAGCTATTTAATCAAAAACTTGGGAAATCAATATTTGCATAAATTCCATTGACTGAATGGTTCTGTTCTAGTTGTAATTAACAATTTAGGTCTCTATGATTCACTCATGCTCACTTTGAACTTGAAACCAGAAACCTTGTGGGCAACAAAGACAGAAGGAAGTAAATGCAAACTGCCCGTGTGGGCCCAACTATGGTTCTGTCCTTGGGTTTGGCAAAGTTACTTTTTTGTGTTGCAACTCCCTAAATCCTCCACCCAGTCCTGTAACTGGGAATTGGGTATGGGCTATGCAGCTAATGTCTTAAAGTCTCAGAAACAGAAGTGTGAGATGACCAGAGCTTGAAAATGTGACTTTGTGGACTGCAGCTCTCAAAACAGACTACAATTGCTTGCTGGGGGAACACAGGAATTCTTAGTAGTAAAAAAAGATGAGTCATCTTTGATAACGCTGGCTCTTTAGTAATGGAGATGAGCACCAGCCCCTACAATCAGACATGATTTGATAACTTGTCAAAGGGGAAACCTTTACCTTTACCTTTAGATGAACCAATAATCTGATTTCAGCATTTGCACTTCTGCTTCTATGTGAGATCAATCCTTAGGATCAGGTGACTTACTGTCATTTGTATGTCTGCTACACAAGTATAAACATATTTATTCTATAGCTATGTACACAACAAATAGTCAAGTTATATATACAGTTGAACACAGGGAGTACAATTTAAACACTCTAACAAATTGTTAAAAGTTCCCTGTTGCCACATCAGATCTCCAGGGAAAGACAGACAGCATTTCAAAATGCTTGGAGAACTCCTACTCAGCTCCTTTTCTCTGCCTCACTCATTCTCAGTCTCTAATCACAATATTTCTTCATACATAATACAATTCAGTGACTGTGTCCTTAGACAGCAGGAAGAAAGTTCAGCAGGGGAGTCAGTTTCTTCCTGCTCAGAACATCAGAATATTCTGAAATAGAGAGTGTGATTTGTCCAAGGTTCCCTCAGTGGGCTTCCATGGCTGAGAAAGGATGCAAATCTGAGTCTCCCAGCATCTTAGTCCAACACTCAAAGTACTACAGAAATATACACATAAAAATATTATTATTTTAATTAGAATTCGATTAATTAAATTAAATTAATTTAATTAAATCTGAAATTTATTAAAAGTAAGAACAAGTCATTTATTTCAGCTGTATCTGAGATGCAGGGATATTCATTTATTGAACTTTGGACTTAACTACTTCAACTTTTCTGCAAACCATAGTTAAGGGTCATGTGGCACCCTCTTGTTTCCTTTTGTGACACAAAGTATTTTATGTCACACAGCCACTCTTTGCTCCTTCCAAATTACAGTAGCAATTCAGGGGAAGATTATGGCTTTTACTTTATGCCTGTCAAATAAAATAAAATAAAATATAACCTATCAACATTTCTCTTGATTTTTGTTTTTAATGACAAGTAATTTGGTGTCATACATGTTTGCTAGCATAAATGAGTTCAATGGGCATCATCGAGCATGGAGATGTTGTTCAAAGTTAAGTGTTGAAAGAAAAGGACCCATGTGGGTCAAGTTCTTTTAAAGGAAAATGAACACAAGACCTCCAGCAATTGCTCCAAGTTCACATCTGTTGGAAGAACATTAGACAACAACAAGGTGAAAAGACAAGATAGTTTTAGAACTGAAATTCAGTTTGGCTATTTTGTCGTGGTAACTGGTCCAGGAAACAAGTATCAGACAAAGATGAACTTGCTCAAATACTGGCTCTTTGGAGCCTTGGCCTCATATGTAAATATCTTATCTTGATTTGCATGTGAATTTGTAGAATTAGTCTGCAATCCAGCCTACCAAAAATGGGTAACCTCTCAATCTTTTGGGCTGCAACTCCCAGAATCTCTGGCCATTGGTCATGCCTACCAATGGAAACTGTACTTTCTGAAATACTGCCTATGGAAACTGTTGTTCAAAATAATGGGCATCAGATTGTCTACTCCTGTTATAAACACTTATTTTGAATGACAGTTTCCACAGGCAGTTTTTCAGAAAGTACAGTTTCCATTGGTCAGCATGACCAATGGCCAGGGAGTCTGGGAGTTACAGCCCAAAAGATTGGAGGCTACCCATCTTTGGCAGACTGGATTGCACACTAAGTCTACAAATTCCCCAGTCTAATTAAAGATAGAGCATTTCAAACACCTGCCCTATTTATTCAGTTGCAAGTTTTATCTTTAAAACAAATATTCAAATAACCAAAGAGTGCCTAGTCTGAGGCAAACCCAGAAGTTAGTGATAAAATCTCAGCTCATCCATGAGCTCATCTATATAGCCTTTCTTGGCCTTGAACAAATTGCTACTTAATGTCAGTCCTTTATGTGAATGTAAGAATAGTGACCACATTCAGTGTGATAAAAAAATAAGGAATGGTGGTTATGTGCTCTGAAGCAAGGGAAAGTAAAAAGTAAATCTAAATAAATGTCATATTTATGTGTTCCCTCCAATATTTTACCCATCTATCCTTGTATGGTACATTTTTCAAAACCCTCTAAGTATGGTTCAGCATTTTTAAAAAAGTTTTGTGTCACCCAAAAGAGAATTCATCTGTGGCAAAGCAATATAAAACATAAACACATTTTGCCCAGCAGAGGGCACCATATATCAAAAAACCTTCAGCAAATTCTGATCTGAGAATGTATTTGGAAGAATATAATACTGAAAACATTCCTAAAGCACAGAGATTCCAGGCCCTGGCCCCAGCTATCTGGGGTTTGCTCTCAGATTTGATTTGTTAAACCATTCTCAGTGCATTGCAGTCCATCTCTGTTTTGGAAAATGTTCCTCTCCCAAATGAACAGTCAGGAGATTATCGCACTGGGTTCTGAGAACGTTCTCATCACGTGATGAGAACGGAACGCATTTGAGTATACCGCACGTATGTGTTCCAATTGGGTTCTCAGAACGATTAAATGTGTTCCAAATGTGTTCCAGGAGGGTACAGATTTGAATGTGAGAGGCTGAAACTGATGAGAACGTTGCCAAACAGAGTGTGCGGTTAGAATTAGTTCTTATCCGTTCTCAAAGCCGTTCAAGCATCCTCTGTCCTCCTGAGTGGCTGAAGAAGACGCAGGGAGGCCAGGGAGACAGGGAGTGAGCGACTGCAGGAGGAGAAGGTGTGGTAGTGTGGGTGTGGGAGAGAGAGAGCGCGGAGGGGGGGGGCAGAAGGAGGGAGGGCAGGAAGGCAAAAGGGCGGAAAGGTTGGACAAGGAAGCGACCGGCAAGCCGGGCCCGATCGCGCACGAGCGCGGGCCCGCGCACCAGAGGCAGCGCCCGAGGAGAGGGTCTGGCTGCTTCTGGTGGGGGGCCTCCTCGTGTCCTGTTCCTTGGGGCTCCGTGCTGTCACAATGCAGGAGTCAGGGATGCCCCGGACCTTCTCTCCACTCCGGAGGAACCCCCCCACATCTCCTCTGTTTGGAGCACCACACAAAAGCATCAAACAACTCCCATAAGTTCCCATAAGCAAAGAGCCAGACACAATTTAAAGCGGTGATTTGAATCTCACAACACTGAAGACACACATTACATGCCACACACAAAGCAAAAGGTGTCAAGGTGCCAAAAAGTGGGAATGGATGACAGCCAGTACTCTTTTTTCTAACCGTGTGTTTTTTTTAAAGTGCGGTCAATTGCTGCCTGGCCTGCCCATTGTTCCAGCCCCTCACCCTTTCCCTCCGCTTTAAGTTAGCCATCTTTTTAGCCCCTTAAATCCCAGGCTTCCCATTCGGTTCCTTCTGTTCTGCCCTTTCCCAATAAGTTACATAGGTTTTTAATCCTATTTTCTTCAACATATTCGCAGCATATTGGAAGCCCTCCAACGTTTTATAGTGTCTTGCCTTCTTTTCCGCGTCCAAAGAGAACCTCGTACTCCCTTCGGAGTTAAACTACGTTTATGTTTTTTGCATGCTGTCTTCTTCACCTCCGCATTTCTCTTCGGTTCTATTACGACGTCCTGTCAGTTAGCTTGAGAATACCCCTCCCGGCAGAGTCCCTATGTCTTACTGAAATATCCCACCTCCCTTCCCCATAGAATCATCCAAAACTGTAGTTTAAAAGGTCAGGGAGAGCCCTTTGGGTCGCTCTGGGAAATTTTAAACTCTTTTTGGATTGATTCTATGGGGAAAGAGGGAAAGAAGAGATGTGGAAATCCCCATAGCCAAGCATCCTCTGCTCCCCAAAGGAAGACCATATGGCTCACTGCTCTTTTTAACCTCCGTTTTTTGGATTGATTCCTATGGGAAGGGAGGTGAGGATTTCAGTAAGCCAGTCCTCCCTTTTCTTCCTCTTCTGGGAGCAACGCCTCTTCCAAGCCGTCCAACACTGATTCGACATCATCAGAACACATCCCACAAACTATAAATGCAAACCGTTCTTGAGAACGGTTTCAAGAAAAAGGAATCACATTGCTAAACTGCCGTTCTGATCACATTCTGATCCTTTTTGATTCTATGTGTAATATTCCGTCCACGGAACGTTCTCAGAACGCAGTGCGATAATCTCCCCTGTGTATGTGTATGTGTAATTCTGTATTGTTATACATGCTTAGCTTATTGTTGTGCTACTAAGAAAATGAGTGAGTTTATTTTGATTTCATTAAACCCAATTGATCTCCTAACTATAATTATGGCCCTGGACAGACGAGCCCTTTAGCACGTCCTGGCGATGTGCTAGGGTTGCCTCAGGGCACCTTTTCCAGACGTCCCGCAACCCTAGGATGTCATCGCTGCATGGCATCATATACATGGCGTGCGTAGCGATGACATCACTGCTGCATGCCATCCAGATGGGCGCGCACAGCAGCGACGTGCTCACACCACCGCAGGCAGATTGCGGCGGCGCTAAAAGGAGCCACTTTTCAGCATTCCTTTTTCTGCGTAGCCGCACCGCACAGTTTGGTTGCTGTACCCCGCCATAGGATCTATGCAATTAAGATGTGACTAGGTAACATTCCATAAGTGTCTTCCTATGCTGATCTTTACATCCAATGGGAAGGGGACACCAGGGAATGAATATATATATATATATATATATATATATATACAAAATGTCTATCCTGCCTTAAAACAAAAGCAACCCCCTTACTTCAAATTCATTAAAATTTTAAAAATCTGCTATCAATATTCAGAGGAATAGAATCCTCCCGAAGGTTACAAAAGGTTCAGGTCAGAAAGTCACAAATAGACACTACTTATTGGAAAGGAATGCCTATTGGGGCTGTGTGGTGTAGTGGTTTGAGTATTGTACCAGGACCCCAAGGGACCAGGTTCAACTCCTCACTCAGCCATGGAAACCCAGTGGGTAACCTTGGGCAAGTTACGCTTTTTTTTTTTTTTTTTTTTTTTTGCCTAAGAGGAAGGCAATGACAACTCCTTTCAATCAATCTTGCTAAAAACAAAAACAACAACCCTATACTAGGGTTGCCATGTCAGAGTTATGGCAACCCTAGGCACACAACCATCACAACAAACTGGGAAAGAAAAGTATTGCCAAAGTTTGTTCCGCTTGCTTGGTGCCACCACAGAAAATGCACTGTCTCTTGTGGACATCTTCTGTGCCTCACGACTGGGAATGATCAAGAAATTCTTTAACATATTATGCCAAAAATCAGGCAGGTCCGCTGTAAATCTACAGCGCTTTATAAATAAAATTTAATAATAATAATAATAATAATAATAATAATAATAATAATTACAGATAATTCTTAAAGGACTCTGACCTGAGCTTTAAAAGTCAATGGCGGGATACAGACCGCCCCTTTCCCTTCCAGATAGGGGCCTGGGTATCCACAGCGGCAGCCCCAGAGGCTCTAATCCGCCACTTCTCCAGGCCTCTGGGAAGCGGCAAAATGCCACTTCCCTGCGGCCTGGAAAGGGGTGTCCTTGGGGCTTCATGCCCCAAGGACACCCCAACAGCTGTGGGGAAAGAGAGAAAGGGGCCACTTGGCCCCTTTATCTTCCGTATTGCTGGCACAGCCATGTAAAGGCTACGCCAGCGGTACGTACAGCAAAAGGGAGCTCCTTCCAACATCGCTGAAAGGGCGCCACAAGCACCCTGCAGCAGCACGAGCATGTCACACCCACACCACGCCATTTGGCTGCAGTGTGGCCATGACATCATAATGGTGGCGCCCGTGTATACAGGGTGCCACCATTATCACGCTGTAGGTATGTGCTATGGTTATGGGGCATCTGTAAAGGATGCCTCGAGGCAACCCTAGCATGTGTCCAGGCCGGTGTAAAGCGCTGGTCTGGAAAGCACCAAAATCAACACTCTGAACTGATCTTGGTTACCATGCAGATGATATAATGCTGGGTTGATGTACTCTAATTTTTGCCAGAACCAATAAGCATTCTAGTAACTACATTGTGGACCAACTGAGGTTTCCAAATGGTTTTGAAACACCACACAACGCAGATGGCATTAAAGTAAATTAACCAGGAAGTGGACAAATCATGAATTACTAAAGCCAGGCACAGGTGTCGAAATAAAGAATACAGCTGATGTAACCAGCCCAAGATAGTATGAGATAGTATGCTACTCCAAGGCATACTGACTATCCAGGAGTTAGGCTCAATTTGGGACCTAAGGTGCTATACAGACCAATACTTTGTGCCGGCCTGTGCATGGGCTGAAAGCTGAGCATCTGCACACTCCAAGCCCTCACAGCACCACCTGTGCACCATTTTAGCGTGCACCCTTCTAGATGGCTTGTGCCATGATGATACACATCTGGAACATTGCCCAAATGGCGCAGCGCAGAAGAGGTGTCATCATATAAAATCCACACTGCTGGAGTACTGCAAAGCTGCCCACCGTGTGGTCAGGTGGATAACTTCATGGCACCTTTCTTCTGATTTGGGGGCATGTGTCATCTAAATGGCATGCCCCCAAGCTGCAGGCAAGCCATCTATTTTGCCCCTTACTTAAGTAATTAGTTAAATATAATCTGGCTGTAATTTTTCCTTCTAGTTTAATATGACTTTTAAATTAATGTTTGAGCAAATTGGTTTAAGAAACCCATGTTATCTGCACTCACCTGATGCTGATTTTTCTATGTTTTTAACTGTGATAACCAAAACTGTGATAACCTAATATAGTGATCAAGTTTGTTTCTAACCTGATTTTATTGTTAGCCATCTTGGAATTTTTTAATGGAAAGATGACATATAGATATAGCAAAATAACCAGTTGAGGATTAAGTGAATTTGCTCTGAGAACATATTTCACATTCTTGGGTATGTTATACTTATATCTTACTTTTACTTGGACGAGCTCAAGATCCTGTGCATGGCTTTCTTTATCAACACTTTATCCACACAACAAGCCTGTGGAGTGGATCAAGATGAGAGAAAGTGACTAGCTCAAGGTCACCCCATAAGTTGCCACAGACTTCTGAACCTAGTTCTCCCAAGTGCCTGTCAAGTGCTCCAACCACTACACCAAGCCAGTATGACAGAAAATAACATAATAGAGACCATCACTTTATTTAACAATCTAATATTAGACTCATGGAGTCCCCCTCATGAGAAAAAAGGAGAAACAAAGCCTTTAATTGTTCAGTAAAGAGAGAAGTAAAGATGAAAACTAGAGAAGCAGCAGAGATTCTTTATTAATAAACATATTCAAATATGTTTTCACACTACAGCTCTTTAATGCTGCCAAAGTATTTATTTTTTTCTAATTAATTAGAAGGTGTTGAAACAGAGATTCCACACAGAAGATAAGATAGCACTGTATTATCCAGCAGTGCTCTTGCCTTGCCCAAAATGCATCTATAATGTTAATTAAACCTTTCTTGCTTGCATATTCTGTTTCTTTCCCCAACCCTTTTCACTTGCTCTTGAAAGTGAATGAACAGCTTCTTTACTCTCAAAGAGAGTAGGATAGAAGGTGGCATCAATGCAACCAAAAAAAGGAAGTGAATGCAAAGGTACTGAAAACTAATTTTGTCATAGAACTCTTTTAAAATTGTTATTGGTGTCTGATATAATATGAGCACTATTCTTCCTTGGAAGGAATTTCTGCAGTACAACATAGGGAATTATTCCATCCACAGGGTTTCAGTTCTCTGTACTGAAAACCAGGAATTTCTGTTGCCTCTGAGGAGCAGCTGTGCTTCTAATGCATCAGCCACCGTTAACATATTTGTAGGATTTCTATAAATATACAATTTTTCAAAACCCAGGTACTTGCCATGCTTTTCATTGCTTATGGGGGACTTTATTTATTGGGTTCTTAGCAAAGCTGGAGTTATTTTATTCTAGAAAAGTAGAAAATGACACTGGGGCAATTCAAAGGGGCTATTCAAGAATGCAATTATCAGATTATTTTTATTGCTACCACATGAATGATCAATAGGAAATCATTTATGTTGGAACAGCAAACAGGATTTCTATTTACAGATGTGAAAGAGGGACAGTGAGAAAAGATGACAAGATAAAAATCAATGCATGTGAGTTGCAGATTTCATGGATACCAAAAGACCAATGAGTTCTTACTCCAGTATGGGCTGAACTCTTACTTGAAGCAAAGATGATTAAACTGGAGCTGTTGTATTTTGGGCATACCATGCAACAATATGACATGCTGAAAAAGATTATAATTCTTCGAAGGACATAGGAAAAGCAAAAGATTGGATTACAGGTGGATTACATCAATCAAGAAAGCTGCAACTCTCAGTTTGCAAGACTTTAGCAGAGCAAATGATGACCAAGGTTCTTGGAGGCCTCTCATGCATAAGATCAACATACTGAAGTAGGTTTGATGGCAAATAACAACAACAAAGCAAAGAGTAAACTTTTAAATAAATCATAGTAGCTTCAGAATGTTTAAGTACTATCTTGTCTAGCTACTGGATGAAAGAAACATCTGCATTTGGGGGGGTGAGGGGAGTTCCAACAGTGATCAAAGGATAATTTAGTGTGAAATCAAACACTGTCATTGGTTAATTATTGTATGAAAAATGACAACTATTTAGATAAAGCTGAAAAATATGTTCTCTAATTTCCTGTTGCTTTTTCAGTAATTTATTTTTCTTTGTTGTCTTTGTTTCATTTTGAAAAGGAACTGCTGAAGTGACTCCATGGAAAACATAAACAGACATATCATGTTATGCTTATCCTTTTCATGGATAAATAATTTTAATGAATTTTGAAAGCACTTGAGTTTTACAGCCCAAATCTGGTTACTTTTTTGAATGTATGAAATGAGCTTCTAGATTCTCTCATACTCTGCATTTTCTCTTCTTAGATTCCCAGTTAAGTTTATTGAATTACTGGTTGTAGTTTCCCTGTCTCCATATCCTACTGGTAAGCTTTTGGTCCCTGTCTGAAATTTTAGAATCATAGAATCCTAGAGTTGGAAGAGTCCGCAAGGGCCATCCAGTCCAACACCCTGCCATGCAGAAAATCCAAATCAAAGCACCCAGCTTCTGTTTAAAGACCTCTAAGGAAGGAGACGCCACTACACATCGAGGGAGTGTGTTCCACTGTCGAACAGCCCTTACTGTCAGATATATAAATATATATGGCAAATCAATCTCATTCATTCTCTCTCTCTCGTATATATAACAAACAGAACGTAAACATATACACCATGAGCAAAACATATTGGCTTCCACTTTCTTCTGTTGCCAGAGATAAAACTGAGCTGTATAGAAGGTGACAGTTAAAAACATTATGTTATCAGCATTCTTAGAGGATGATTTATTATCTTCTAAATTGGGGGCATGTGGTGTTAGAATTTTAGTTGAAAAATCCAAAATGTCTTCCTTTTGTCCAAGGTGTCTGAAGGAGATGCTGCTTCAGTGCTAGTCAGGGATAAATTGGAGAAGCTGTGATGTTCCAAGTTGAAATGCCTGGCCACTGGTGCTCTAGCTTCCTGGTTAGAATAGCAGACTTGTGGTTCCTGAACTGTTTACACAGGTCTGTGGTAGTTTTACCCACTGCAACAAAGCACACCCCACCTCACTACTTTTCTCAGATCCCAGCACAATGGGTCTTTTAAATCCCACCACATAGCACCAATATGTGATGTTGCCACCAATATGTGACATGGCAGCAGTGAGACTTTCCTAGGACCCTATGGTGATTCCTTCCTTATATGATCCCACCACTGCCACAAATATGTGATGGCCTGGCAACTATCTCACTACTATCTGAAGTGTCCTAAATAGCTTTTGGTAGTGTTTTTCTTGTGTTTGGTAGTGTGGATGATGTTATCTGTAAGCACACCTCAGGCAACTACTTGTTGAAACAAAGGTGCAAGTTTTATTTACAAGCAAGGTTGAATACAGTATCTTTCTTGCAGGAAGTTATTCAAATTTGATACAGTGTACAACTTGTTTCAGTAGTGTCAGGTGATACACTGTTTAATATAGCAGGTCCTGTAACTCACTGTTCTCCTAAAAGTGACAGTCTGCTTAAGGTATTTACAAGGTGATGCAAAGCTTCAGATCATCAACTGGTGTTTTCAGGACAGCGTTTACCAGCAATCTCCTTGGATTTGTGAGCAATGGATGTGTGACTGTATGGGCCTTCAAGCTGCATGTCACTTTCTGGTGATCCCATGAATTTCATAGAGTTTTCTTAGGCAGGTAATAGAGGCAGTTTTGTGATTCCTTCCTCTGCAATATAGCTTACAGTATCTTGGACAGTGACTCTGAAGATCAGGGTTTGATTTCCCATTTGGCCATGGAAACCCATTGGTTGACCTTAGCTGGGTCACACACACTCAGCCCCAGAAAACCCCATGATACTTTTGTCTTAGGGTTGCCATAAACTGGAAATGACATGAAGGCATGCAGTGATGATGACAACCCTTAAGAGATGCTGGATGAAAATCAACCACAAATGTAATGTACTGTTGGTTGTTTCTTCACATGTATTTCCTGGAGAAGATTTTCTCTCAAAATGATGTTTGCTCTCCTGATGTAGTCATCAATTATAAGATGAGGATATCCCCTCTGAAAAACATATTGCTTGAGTTTGTTGGTCCTTTCCCAGTAGTTTTCTTCATTGATATAGATGCATCTGATTCTTAACAGCCAAGCAGTAGATAATATTGCTTTTAATGTGCTTGCAGTGAGAGGAACTCTAATCCAGTTAAGCATGAGCATCAATGAGCTTATTGTGGAGATGTGTGATCATTTTGTTATTCTCTATGACAAGGAAGATATCAAGCAAAGGGATACATGGATGTTTAGTGGTGTTACTAGATGTAAACTTTATTGTAGAATGGATAGTGTTGATGTATAATATGATTTTTGAAGCATTTCTTTCCCTTAGTCCAGATATTAAAGATGTCGTCAGTGTATCACCACCACATGAGGGGTTTGTAATTTGCCTCATTATGGATGTTATTTTTGACTCTGCCCATAAACAGAATTGTATAAGAAAGAACTATGTATGTATCCATAGCTGTACCCTGTAGTTGTAAGTAATGATGTTCACTGAATGTGAAGTTATTGCAAGTGAGCACTAGCCTTGCTAAAGCAGTGATAACTTCTGTTGGAGGATCATTAGAGCTCCTAGTATTAAGTATTTTGTTTAAAGCTAGAATCACTTCAGGATGTGGTATGTTGGTATAAAGGGATGTAACATCCAGTGTATGTATTTTATATGTATTATCCTATTATTTCCTAGATTGTACACCATAGGCATGTTTAATCTTATCTATTTATTGTTTGTATGTACAGCGCTGTGCAAATCTACAGCACTATATAAATAATAACAATAACAACAACAACAATAATAATATAACCCACCACCCCCGCCCCCATCCCCTCTTCCATCCTTTCCAAAGAGAAAAGGCACCATGTTTGCAAATGAGAACCCACCCAGGGTCAGGTGGTTTCCCAGTAGACAGTGATCACTAATGAAACAGTCGCTCATTCTCTTTGCATATCCTGCAGCGCCTCCTGCTCTGCTTAATCCCTGCAACCCATTCCTGTGGCCTCCTTAATAGAACCCATCCATCTGGCATGTGGTCTTCCTCTCTTTCTACTTCCTCCTCTTTTCCCAGCATTATTGTCTTTTCCAATGAGTCCTCCTTTCTCATGATGTGTCCAAAGTATGACAGCCTCAGTTTGGTCATTTTGGCTTCGAGGAAAGTTTCCAGCTTGATCTGCTCTAGGACCCATTTGTTTGTCCTTTTGGCTGTCCATGGGATCCTGAGCACTCTTTTCCAGCACCACATCTCAAATGAATGGACTTTCTTTCACATGCATGATGGGGCAGTGACAAAAAAAATTACCCAACTGTGTGGCTTCATGCAGTGCTGTGCAGTCCAGCTTTGAGAGTGGTTGGTGCGCACAATGGGGTTTTGACCCACTTCTGTAAAATGCAGGTTCAAGACACATTTTTCTGCCTGTCTGTTCTGGGCTTAAGTCAGCTTATATCATACATAAAAAACAATATAACTAAAACAGTCTGAAATACAGCTTTAAAAAAAACAAACCACAATCCACTTAAAATATTTGAAATATTTGGAAATATTTTTAAACACATTTACATCTGTACAAGTGTGCAAACCAGCACACTTGTTGCACTATCCCAATCAGTTAAAAACACTTTAAATAAAAAGTTATTTGCTTACCAGAGAAAAGAGATCAAAAATGGAGCCAATTGAGTCTCCCTTTGCAGACAGTTCCAAAGCCAGTAGCCACTGAGAAGGCTTTCTCCCAGATTCTCATTAGCTGTACCTGTGATCATGCTGGGACTGAAAGAAATACCTCCCTCAAAGATCTTAACATTCAGAAGGATCATTTAAAGACATAAATTCTTTCAGATGTGATGAACCAAAACCATATAATACTTTATAGGTCATAACCTGCACTTTGAATTCTGCCTGGAAATGGACTAGTAGCCAGTCTAACTGCAGTGTTTTGGACTTGCTAACATTTCTGAAGAGATTCCAAAGCAGCCCTATGTAGTGCATTACAGTAGTCCAAATAGGATCTAATCAAAACATGCGCTACAGTAGCCAGCTCTGACATCTCAAGGAACATATATTGCTGGTGCATTAATTTTAATGTGCAAATACAATCCTGGCCACCAAGGAAACCTGTGTTTCCAAGTTCAAGGTGGAATGCAAAAGTGCAACCAAGCTACAAACCTGAGATTTAAGGAGAGTGCAACCCCATCCAGTACAGATAGAATCCCTATTCCCTGTTCTGCCTTCTGATTGATCAGAAGCACTGAGGCATTCTAAAAGATGATTCTGTAACTTCTCCTCTACTGGGAATGGGGAAGCTTCATTCTGGACCATCTAATCATATATGTACATTGCTTGCCTGGTGATAACAAGTATCCTTGGAATTCTAGATAAACTGTTTCTCCAATATAGTGGTTCAGCTCCCTTCCTGAATTTACAGGGTGAAGTAAAAGTGAAATAGTAAACAGTCTGTAATTACCTGGCAAACCAGACACAGCTACTGACATTCTTGGCCTGCTGTTTTTGGGGACTCAGCATTCTAATTAGGCACGCTCTCAGAAAAACAACAAATGGGTAGTGAAATACGTACTGAAAATTTGGAATGGATTTTAAATCAGTTACATCTTACAGAGTCTCATTTATACAACCGCAAATAGTTTTCCTATATACTACCTAATTTCTCTATTTTATGTTGACTTCAAAGAATCCTCTGAGAAGATGAACATATATGGCAGTGTCCTTCTTTGAAAGAAAAATATAATTACCAACAGATGTCTGGCCCTGTGAAGTCAATCAGTTTTAAAATATATAAGCAGTTTTAAAAAAGCACATTAACTTAGTAGACAGTATCAGCTGGCACACTTTAAGTGTGTGGGGTCTAATTTCACTCTTTATTAGAATCCCAGGTCCAGCACCAGAAACAGTGCAACACAGCAGCTTATCATTAAAACCAGAATCAAAATGGTGGTGCAGAGAGTAGTACTATTTTCCAATTTCATTCTATGAGCTCTACACTAGGATATGATTTGCATATCCAAATACTTATTACATCTAGATCAGAGATTCTAACTCAAAATTGACCAGCAGAGCAGAACAAAATGCTTAGTCAAAGATGCCATGAATACTTCTGCTTCCCTTTCACATTATTTGTTTTATTTAACATATTTATGCCTCACCTCTCAGATGATGTACAACAGATAAAGACATTAAATACACAGATGCACACTTTTAAAACAAATTAAAAACATTCCTTCAAAATAACTGAAAACCAGACAGTTAACATTGCTGGGGGGGGGGGGGGGATACAAACACCAAACACCATGTTGAACAGCACTATCTTGGTTGCCTTCCAGAGACTCTGAAGAGATGAAGCCAGCCTCTTTTCCTTTTGAAGGAGTTCTGTAGTCAGGGTACTGCTAGAGAGAAAGCCCTAGCCTCTGCTGAGGTTCTCAAATTTTAGGTAGGCTCATTTAGGAAGAGGCAGTTTTCCAGATATCCTGGCCACAACACTTCTAGGGCTTTGTACTCAAAAATAGCACCTTGAATTGAGCCAAGATACAAACTGGAAGCCAGTTCAGTTATTGTAAGTGTGGTATTATATGGTCTATAATACACATACCTAACAACACACTAGATACTGAAGTTTGCACTAGCTTCAGCTTTCAAAAACCTTCAAGGGCAGCCCCATATACAACACATTACAGTTGTCTAATCAGGAGGTAATTAAAACATAGACTACTGTGGCAAGATCTACCCTCTCCAGGAAAGCTGGCACACCAACCAAAGGTGGGAAAAGTACTCCTAGCCACTGCAATCACTATGATTCCACTTCGACTGCCATTGTGACAACATATGACATCTTGGGATATGCAATATAGGGATGAGTCTTTAGAATTTTCACCCAGATGGCTCCCTTAGTGCAGCACCAAACTACTAACCCAGATTTCCTTAAGATGCAGGCATGGCTGTTAAACTAAATCATACTGTGTAGTGTGAAAGAGACAATGTTTTACAGAGGATGTGGGCCTTCATTTGTATTATAATCCTAAAACATTTTAACTTTCTAATGACATTATAACTGGTGACAACAGAGATATTTTGATGCACTCACTTTACATAAACATTATCAATTAATTTTGAGTATTTGAGAACATAACACATGCTATAATCACACAATGACATGATCAAGTTTAGTTGGTTTTAAAGGGGATTAGAAAAAGAATGAGAGCCAGGGTGGTGTAGTGGTTTGAACCTTGGGACTATGACTGAAAAACAGAGTTTGAATCCCAGCTCAGCCATGTAAACCTGCTGGGTGACCCTGAGCAAGTCACACTCTCTCAGCCTCAGAGTATGGCAATGACAAGCCCCCCTTGAACAAAATTTGCCAAGAAAACCCTATGATAGGGTTGCCTTAGGGTTGCCATAAATTGGAAAAGATCATGAAGATGCACAACAATAACAAGAAAAGTAATGGGGGATGACAGATATTACCTACAATAGCTGATATCATCATGTACTGAGGTGGAGTCATTCTTAGAAGAAATGATCATGCACTGTGTGGGAACTGTTTGGTCTCTGAAGATCTTCCACGTGATTTGATTTTTATCTTCACTTTGCTTTGCTTAGACTTGTTCTGATCTGCTCTCATAAGTACCATATGTATATATTCACTCAGTTGAAACCAGCATTGTGAATAATGTTATGCAACTCTCATACAGCATTCATTTAAAATGTTACCAGTGTTCTTTGCAGCTTCTACAACACTCACAAAAACTCTGAGCCTTGAAAAGTTACTATGTGGGCGATAGCCTCCAGAATTCCTAGCCAGTGTCTATGTTAACCTGGGGGTAATTCTTGAAACGGTGCTCCTCATTTTTGCCAAGCTCTTATAATAATGCTGTTTCAGCTCCTTTCAACTGAAGCTGATAAGCTTTCTGTTGACCCACTTTTCTCTTGGTTCAAGAAGCTACATCTGGTATTGGTCTCTAGGAAGGCCTGTCACAATGCCTGGCTTACCATCTGTTGTAGAGTCTCCCAGCCACCTTGCTTGCCAAGAAAAGTATCAAGTTAAGTTGAGATCCATATTTATTGCTGAATAAATTGTTGATTTGACAGTTTCCTTCCCTCAGGCTCCCAATCTAAGTAAGAGATGACATTCACAGAGAAGGGAATTGTAGTGGAGAAAGGGATTAAGTCCAGAAGATGTTGGCTCCTCTTCTCTCCCTCAGAGGCCATGGCAGTGGCATTTCAGGTGGTGGGCTTTTCATCAGTGATTGGAATCAAGGCATGATGGTGCTGTTCCTGGCTGCTGCTTTCCCCCCCAGAGGTCAGAGCATTCAAATGCAGTACAGATTTGACTATAAACATGTTGCACATTGTTGTTCCTATGGACAATATCACATGGGAGGAATGGCTCCCAATTTCGAAGAAAAAGAAAGTAGGGTCAATTCAAAAATGTACGCTATTATGCAAATGACTGTCAAATGCACAGAAGAACACAACAACCACCCCAAAGCCAAAGTGGTGTGAATGCAAAAGAAGTTATCATATCAATACGTACCCTTGTTAATCTAGAGTTCAAATTAGCATCCCTGCACATGCACAGTGAGGGAAGAATCGGATCATGACCTTTTTACACTTCCGGCGGGACTTGCCTCCGGTTCCCATGGTTTTGCCTTGTTTCACGTTATTTGTTCATTCATTACCCTTTATTTCATGTTCTTATGCAATTCACATTACTTGTTCATTCATTGCTCCTTATTTCACATCATTTAGGCAATTCACGTTAGGGGGAAAGGGGAGGGGAAGCTGTGCAGGAACCAGAGCTGGCGACTAAGGCTACATCCGCACTGGAGAAATAACCCAGTTTGGCACCGCTTTAATTCTTTGTTGTTCAAGGCTATGGAATTCTTGAAGTTGGAGTTTGTTGTGAGCCCAGAGTGATGCCCCTGAGTGGAGGAAAACAGACACCCATTCCCTAGGCTGCCCCATTCCATCATCCCCCAAAGGAGGAGGAATGAAGGAAGAAGAACAACTCTTTGGGGCTAATAAAAAAAGGGGGGATTTTTCTCTCTTTTTGAAGGGAGGGAGGGAGGCAAAAAGGTCCCTGAGGGGCACAAGGGGCCAGGAGCAGGGCCAGCTCCAAGCCAACCATTTTGGGAAGAGAGAGAGCTTGCAGGACGCCTCATAGAGAGCCACTCTTTCCTGTCAAAAACAGCTGCTTTTCTTCCTGGCTGCCGGGGAAGACCTAGGAGCCCTAGCAGCCAAAACAAAAATGGAGGATCATGGGAATTGATGCGGGGGGAATGCCAGGGCCACAGCAGACATGCATATCACACCAAATGACATAGCATCGAATGTGAAGTAGCCTGGAAATAGGGTTTGTGAATTCCCTAGTTCAACGAATTTACTTAAGTGTGGATTGATGAATGATTGTGTTTGGAGTGTGTTTGGAATGCCAGCAAATATGTCTAATAACCTTTCGCGCAATAATGTGAATACGCATGATTGCATTCAAGATGACACTGGATTATACTTCCAATTTCAGTCGTTTGATAATGACCTAAGGGAAAATCTGCTCTTTGGACACAATTAGGTCAAAGTTCAGGTTTATGTTCCTGAACATTATCCCAAGGCTGAGCCAAGTCAGCTATGAATAGCTTAGAAACATCATCATTGTGACAGTGGGAAAAGGAACTATGGTCCAAAACACACTGCTGAAATAAACCAGTTTGAGACCGCTTTAACTGCCCTGGCTAGGGAATCCTGTGAATTGTAATTTATTGTGGCACTAGAGCTCTTTCTGACAGAGGCGGCTAAATGTCTCACAAAATTACAGTTCCCAGAATTCCATAGCATTGAGCCAGGGCAGCTAAAGCAGTCTCAAACTGGATTTCTGCAGTGTGTTTTGCACCCATGTTCCACTAGATTAATTCTAAATCTATTTATTAACTGGCCCCTTACAAAATGCATATGTGCACCTTAAAATAAGTACATAAATAAGTAAGCATCTTCAAGGCAGAAAGCATTGGTCCACAATGGACTGCTGGCAAGGAGCACTTTTTGGCACTACTTTTGCGGCCAGGTTTGGGCCACCTTAGGTGGCTGCAGCATGGCTTTGACTGGATCCAGGAGCATGCAGTGTCATGGTGCTCCTCTGGCGCCGCATCAACGTGATACAGCACCAAAGAAGCATGGAAAAACCACATGCCAGTGGCTATGGTGCCCTTTTTGCAGCACAAATGTGAGCTCAGGGCTGCTGAACACACAAAGGTATTTCTCTAAACCAAAAGAACAAAATAGCAAAACAAAAAAGTCTAGGGAAAAGTAGTTGTAGAAAAAATTATTTTAAAAAAAAAACTATATTATCCAATGTGATGGTAAAATAATAATATATTGACTATAATACCATGTCATTCAGGCAGCCCATATGTTCAAAACTGTGTGCTTTGCCTGAGGATAAAGGCCTCAGATAGTATACAATGTCTGAATGTATACAAAGTAAGAAATATCAGTTTTGCCAGTAAATATAAGATGCTGGAAATTATGAATCCCATACAAATAAAAATGTCCATCAATCTAAATACATATAATACCATAAATGTATGCACTTCCTAAGGACATCTATTAGAAGTAAAAGTACACAAACAATAAATCCAAATAAAACCATACGCATTTCGACAAATGTCTTCCTCAGTTGAAAAAGAATATAAGCTGTTATAGCAACATTATTAGCTTGGAGTCGTCCAGTGTAAGTAGGAAATAAATTAAATAATAGAATCTGGATCCTGGATACTCCAACGGGTCATAGTGCTCATGTAGTTGCCGTGGCCCTGATCTGGTGCTAAAAGGGGCAGTCTGTCAAGGCCCCTAACACCACTACAGTTGCCCCGTCACATATGTGGCTTTGACTTTTGTGGCTTTATTTGTGGGTTTGATTAATATGTTCTCTCTAGCAATCTCTAGGTCCTCCAGATCAATGCTGCCAGAAGTTGGACATAGAGTTGCGCTAGAGAACCTAGAACTTCCTAGAGATAAACTTCCATAGGCATTTGTAGGTCCTCCAGCATGATTTTATTATCAACTTCTGGCACATGGTGACTACAGAGTTGCATTGGAGGACCTGCAGATTCCTAGAGAGCTTTCCCTTAAACTAAAAAGAATAGTGTTTTTTTATTTACAGTTTTTCACGGGGGAGGGGGGTGGCCTTTCATTCCTAACACCAGGAAATATGGCAGGACCAATGTATTTATTTGAGTATTATACATCAGTCTACTTGTGTAGACGGGAAGATAATTCTATATGTATGTCTATTGCTGTGAATGTATACGTAACAGCAAGGCTCTGCATGACACAGATATATATCCACTCCTATTCGCTAACTCGTGAAGCAGACCTCACTGGAGCTCTATCTGTTTAAGAACTGGTTGAGATAGCACTTCTTCTCACCCCCTCCCCTATTCTTCATTAGATAAAATCTATGGAGATTATTCACACACAATTCTGCCTCTTGCAAAACATGGAAACATACACAAACTGTTTTACAACAGCTTGCCATTTGTTTTGCAAAGTAACATTCCCTACCTCCTCTGTGCTTGTAAAAGTGTGCAACCAGTACTCCTGGGAATGGGCAGAAACACAGTTTGAAGATGGAGCCCTTGAGAGTAGAAAAACTATCAGGAGGTCGGGGACAGTCTTCTTGTACAGTGGGCCCTCGACATTCATCAGGGGAAAGGGCGCAGGATCCCCATTGGAAAAACTGCAAATAAAAAAAATCACATTTTTTTACCCAAGAGAACATTTCTCTGGGAATCTCTTGGTTCTCCAGCACAACTTTATGATCAGCATCTGCCAACTTGGCCTTCAAGTTGTTTCTGACTTATAGTAACCCTAAGCAAAACTATCACAGGGTTTTCTTGGCAAGATACTTCAGAGGGGGTTTCCCATTGCCATCCTCTGAAGCTGAGAGACCGTGACTTGCCTAATCTGTATGCAAAAGGATCTTGTAGTCTCAAAGGAGCTATAAGATTCCAGTCATTTGCAATTTATGGGCAAATCTGTCACTTTTTTTTCCTGCTGTGAAGTTTTTGTTCCAAAGGAGTTTGCCAGTGTCTTCCTCTGTGACTTTATCTTCCTGCATGGCAAGCAGTTGGACTGGATGGTATTTATGGTCTCTTCCAGCGCTTTTGTTGTTGTTGTGTGTCTTCAGTCAAATAAAATGTACAAATCTTTAGGGTACCATAGACATCTTTGCGGTTTTTGCACAGCGTCTCTCTGGAAGCTTCTATTTAGTTATTTTATTACAATCATAGAGCCCATATAAGCCTGCCAAGGCAGGCTTAATGTTGAACATAAAGAAAACAAAAATAATGACCACTGAGGACCTTCACAAGTTCAATCTAGAAAATGAAGAAATAGAAATAGTAAAAGAATTCCCATACCTGAGATCAAACATTGATAGAAATGGGGACTGCAGTCAGGAAATCAGAAGATTAAGAATGGGGAGGGCAGCTATTAAAGAACTAGAAAAGATCCTAAAATGCAAACCTATACAGCTGAGCACAAATGTTAGAATTATACAAGCCCTTGTATTCCCTGTTACCATGCATGGATGTGACAGCTGGACAGTTAAGAAAGAAGACAGGAAGAAAGTCCATTCATTTGAGATATGGTGCTGGAAAAGAGTGCTCAGGATCCCATGGACAGCCAAAAGGACAAACAAATGGGTCCTAGAGCAGATCAAGCCGGAAACTTTCCTCGAAGCCAAAATGACCAAACTGAGGCTGTCATACTTTGGACACATCATGAGAAAGGAGGACTCATTGGAAAAGACAATAATGCTGGGAAAAGAGGAGGAAGTAGAAAGAGAGGAAGACCACATGCCAGATGGATGGGTTCTATTAAGGAGGCCACAGGGATGGGTTGCAGGGATTAAGCAGAGCAGGAGGCGCTGTAGGATCTGCAAAGGGGATGGGCGACTGTTTCATTAGTGATCACTGTCTGCTGGGAAACCCCCTGACCCTGGGTGGGTTCTCATTTGCAAACATGGTGCCTTTTCTCTTTGGAGAGGATGGAAGAGGGGATGGGGGCGGGGGTGGTGGGTGTGTGCCAGCCTCAGCGAAGGACCCACCCTGCGAGCCAGCCTCCTCAGCCCCAAAAGCCTCGGCAGGAAAAGGGCGGGGAAAGGGAAAGAGAGGCTTTCCTGCCCTCCCCCTTCCAAGTAACCAGAGCCCAAGCCTTGCCAGAGCGCCCAGGCCCTGCCTCGCCCACTTGGCCGCCCTCCAAGAGCCGCCAGCCTGGAGCAGTGGTAGCTGGAGTGCTGGGCTCTGGAAAGCAGGGTGCCATTCTCAGCTGGGGACTCTGGGCCAGTCTGCCCCGCTCTCTCAGCCTGAGAGGATGGCCATGGCAGATCTGCCCTCCCTCCCTCTGAGGAAACTTGCCAAGAAAGCCCTCTGAGAGGTTCACGGCCTTAGGGTCGCCATAAGCCAGAAAGGACTTGAAGGCCCACAATAACAACAAGGGGCACACAGTGTATATATATATATGTGTGTGTGTGTGTGTGTGTGTGTGTATACACACAAACACACACATATATATACACACACATATATCCAACTGTCTTCCATGCCAGTATTCTCTGAAGATGCCAGCCACAGATGCTGGTGAAACGTGAGGAACAAAGTCTTCCAGAAGAGGGCCACAGAGCCCCCAAAACCCACCAAAAGAGGGCGATAACACCCCCCTCCCCGCCTTCATGCCTGGGAGGAGGAAAAGGCAGGAGAAGGCGCCTCAAAATGGAGGACATTCCAGAAAAAAACAAGGGGCTTTGCATTAAACAAAAGCTTTAAAACACTCCCATTCCTGCTCCAAATGGAGGAGCTTCTGGGCTTTCCGCTGGAGAGGAGGTCGAATTGGAGGACGGGTCCTGGAAAAGGAGGACGCCTCCAGGTCTTGCTCTCCTTCTGCCCTGAGTCATCATGAGCGCCTCTTCCCGGGAGGGATTCCTGGGGAGGGAGCGGAGGGTCTGGAGGCGGGGGGCTGGGCCTTGGAAGGGCGGGGAGGGAGGGAGGCAGCAGCAGGAGGAGGAGGAGGAGGAGGCCCGCCTTCGCCCCTTCTTTGGCTTCTTCTTCTTCTCCGTCTCCGCTTTCTCCTTCCCTCCCCTCAGTCTGGCCCTGGCCTCCTGCGCTGGGCAGCTGCCGGCCTCCCTCCTTCCCTCCAAAGCCATGAACCGAGTGGGGAAGAAGGAGAACGAGGAGACCCTCATCGAGATGGGGCTCTCCAACGAGGGTGAGTCAGGCGGGAAGCCCCCCCCCCCAGGCGCCCTCCTTTTCCTTCTTTATCCCAACCCTGGAGGGAGGATTCCCAAATGCCCTCCATTGTGAGCAGGAGTACCAACGGGGGCGGGGGGGGGGCAGACCAGTGCTGAAAAGGCCGCCGACTGGGCCGGACCTTCTGCTAACGGGACCGTCCGGCGGGCCAGCTAGGAAGGTGGGGCCGGGAAGTGGCGCAGGAGCCCCGCCCTCCAGCCTCTGGGCCGGAAAGGGTCCCCTCAGGCTCCCTTTTTTCCCCAGGCGGAGACTCCCCCCAAGTCAGCCCAGGCCTTGGCCCTCCATGAGCTGCAAGGCCCCTTCGCTTTCGCCTTGCTCCAGACACACTGCCTGCAGAAATAAGCCACTTTCAGACGGACTGCTTTAACTGCCCTGGCTAAGGAAGCTTCAGCACTATATTATTTTTGGGAGACATTTGGCCTTCTCTGTCAAAGAGCTCTGGGGCTACAGTAAACTACAACTCCCAAGATTCCCTAGCACTGAGCCTGGGCAGTCAAAGCGGTCTCAAACTGGATTATGTCTGCAGTGTGTTTAGGGCTGCATCCACACTGGAGAAATAACCAGGTTTGGCACCACTTTGTCTGTCTCAAGGCTATGGGATTCTGGGAGCTGGAGTATGTTGTGGGCCCCACAACATACTCCAACTCCCAGAATCCCATAGCCTTGAGACAGAAAGAGTTAAAGTGGTGCCAAACCAGGTTATTTCTCCAGTATGGACGCAGCCTTGGACCTTAGTCTTCAAGGTGCTATTCGAACCATTCTGTACCTTTCCCTTTTGTTGCTTCTACTTTTGTTGCTGCATCCATTTACCTTCTACTTGTAACCAGAGGCATAATTCTTAACTAATTTCCTTTTCAAAGCAATGATTCCTTTTAGCAGCGTTCACAATTTGGGACTCATTCCAGACAAAAATGGAAACTTGGTTGTTTTGTTCAGAAAACAGCCTTTTCTGTGCAGGAAGCAGCATTCTGAGCACCGAAAATAAAGGGTGAAAGATAGCACTTTGGAAGTGGCTCTCTGTTTTCATCAGTTTCTCAGGCTGCGGGTGTTTCTTCTCCTAGAGATGGCTGGCTGCTGGAAAACCTGGGAGGCTCTGATTATTCAGGTCCATAGAAATGCAGAGAAATATGGCTATAAAACCCAAAAGAAAACAGGAGGAGGAGGGCCCAACTGATAGAAACCGGGTTCTCAGTTGTGCAGTCTGAACCAAGGCCTCACAATCCTTTCATTTTGTTGTTGTTATTCACAGCCCACTTGTGGGAACCCTGTGATTGAGAGACCTCCAAGTCCTCTTATCTTCTACAGCTCTTCTCTGGCCATGCAGACTCAGGGCTGTGGCTTCCCTGACTCTATCCATCTGGAATGCGGTCTTCCTCTTTTTCTTACTGCCTTCTACCTGACAAAGCATTATTGCCTTTTCTAGTGACTCATGTCTTCTCATGATATGGCTAAAGCGCAACAGTTTCAGTTTAGTCATATTTGCTTCTAGCGAGACTTCAGGCTTGATTGGCTCCAAAAAGACCCATTTATTGGTCTTTTTAGCAGTCCATAATATCCACAGAACTCTTCTCCAATGCCCCATCTCAAAGGAGTTTATTCTCTTCATCTGCTTTCTTCACTATCCAGCTTTCATTGTCTTTGATGCAGTGTATGAATCTTTGGAGATGACTCATTACTTTGGCACATTACTTCATTCATAATGTGTCACATTACTTTGACACATTACTTCATTAGGCAACTATTTTTCAAATTTAGTTGCCGCAAAGTTAAAAAATTTACTAAAATTAGTTACTAAAAATAAGGTAATAATATAGTTACCATGTTACATGTGCTATATCTATGGTCCCAAACAGACAGGCCAAAATAAAGCTGCTTCAGATCACTTTGGAGGTATGCTTTTCAAATGACACACACATCTTAAGGGTCCAGAAGCTGTGCCAAAGCTGTTCCCCAGTCCTTGGAACTGAAGCATGGCTTTGGCATGGCTTCCGGACTCTTAGGACGCATGCATCATTTAAAGAGCATATCTCCAAAGGCCCGTTAAAACAGGACGTACTAGGGTTAGGAAAGGGTGTGATTTACGCATGCCATCCTGAGGATGTACAAAATGACGGCACCCGTTCTACACGGGCGCCACCATCTTGACGTTGCGAACTCTTAGCGTCCGCATGCCATGTGGCAGAAGTGACACTGTGAGTGCGTAACTAGCGACTCATGGTGCTACTTCTGGGGTGCAAAAAGAAGCACCATTTTGGTGCTTCTTTTTTGCAGTGCTGGGGAGCCTCGCGGTTTGACCACTGGGGCTCCTCGGCGGCGCTAATGGTGGTGGCAGCAGACAGCCGCTTTCAAGCGGTCTGTAACGCGCCAAAGTGACCCAACACAGCTTTATTTTGGCCTGTCTGTTTGAGCCCAAAGTTACAAAAATGATACCTTTTTCTGTTTGCATCTCTTTTAGTCAATGAAAGATTTCCATGAAAGAAAAAACTTTTAATGGAACTTCTCTTTAAAAAAGAAAAGAAAAGAAAGAAAAACCAGTGCAGATCTAATCAAATGTCTGTGGGAAAGCTGGCATTGTAAGTGAAATAGTGCAGATAAACCCTAACAGAACAAAATACAAGCATGTGTGGCAGTAACCACATGTGCACCTTTAGGACAATTTAGTTTATGCTTCTATCACATGTTCATTTTTCAAAAAAGTGCCTTTCATCCCTTTATCAGAGATAGCGCATAGTGAAGAAGCCATGAGAGGAACCTACATGGAAATGGAAATGCTTTTGAAGGTGATCTAAGTACAGTCATCCCTCCATATTTGCGGATTTGATATTTGCGGATTTGATTACTCATGGATTTCATTAATATGTTCTCTCTAGGACTGTCTAGGTCCTCCAGTGCAACTCTGTGGTCAACTTTAAAAGTTGCACTGAAAGACCATTTGTAGCTACTCCAGTGCCATTCTATGGTCAGTGTATGTTGGACATTGACCACAGAGTTGCACTGGAGGACCTAGAGATTCCCAGAGAGGTGTCCTCTCAGGTAAAAACAGTGTTTTTGTTATTTGCAGTTTTTCCATATTCATGGGGGGCTTGTTCCCCTAACCCTAGCGAATATGGAGGGACAACTGTATATCAAGGAAGACTCATACAGATTTCCATGGAAAATGAATCCATCAGGAATGTGCAGAATTGTTGGAAGAGTTTCAAGATTAAAAAGAGGCGTCCTGCTTTGTTTCAAGGCTTGGTTTAGTAATGTTTACATGCTAGGCCTCAGCTCTTAAAAAAGGGATGTGTTATTGTATCAGAGGGACTGGTTGAATGATAGCAAGATATCTTCCACCTGACTAATTAGACTGTCCTGCCTGCCCAGAACTGTTACTAGTGATCCTTTCTTCTGATTGAATCAGATGAGCAAGTAACACAATGAGGCCTCACCCATCTGCTTGGCTAAAGCCATGTGCAATTTCTCTCTTTGGTCCAGCTATCCAGCCCAGACTATAATCTCTAGCCTTTCAGTTATTTTATGTCAATATTAGAATGACTGTTTGCTTGTTTCCCCAAGAGCACTCTTTTCCAGAAATGCTTGGAGCACTTCAAAACTATGCATCTACATTGATTAACAGAAACAATAAAGACCAAAGGGTTCTTCAAAACATAATTTGGTTCACATATAGTCACTTTTGTTACAGTGACCTGCAAAGAGTGAACTTGCACATAAGAGATTAAATAGATGTCTGGAGATAAAGGACATTTTCACACATGGCATGAAAAAACAGCTTTGAGTGACCTGTCCGGTGGGGTGCAGTAAATTTAATGAAGGAGGCATAGAAGAAGGCAGTAGTACATAATTACCTTAAAGGCACCAAATTCCCTCTGATTTTAGAAGATAAGTAGGGTAAGACCTGGTTAGTATTTGGATAGGAGACCATCAACAAATTCCAAGTGCTGTAGGCTACATTCCTGATGAAAGAACAGGTAAAACCACCTCTGAGAAATTCCATGTCTAAGAACACCTGAAATTCATGGGATCACCGTATGTTGCTGGAAGGCACCTATGCATACACAGATGAAGGCAGTAGGGTGGGATCTGAATGTGGCAGTGATGAAAGGGGCTGCATTTGCATCTTGCTTTAGGCAGCAGGATCTGGGCAAAGACTAGCAGTTTAAGATTTTTCACTACAAGTGTTCTAAATGTAAAACAGGATGTAGACAATGACCCAAGTGAGATTTACATTTGCGTTAAAGATATAGGAAATGCAAAAAAAAATTTAAAAAGGAAAAAAAGACCATATTGTGGAAGAGATGTTCATGCCTGTTTCATTCATAACACTATAAAATAGCAAGGAGTATTGTTGCACTTTGTAACACATTTGTTATGAGATAAGCTTTCAAGGACTGAAATCTACTTCAAAAGAGGCATGAAATGTAATCCTTAGATGGCAGGCATGTATATGGGTCCATGGAATGGAGAAATGTAGAAGCCAGACTTAAATAGCAATGTAATATTAAAAAATAATCTATGACTGTGTATATAAAATATTATAGATTTAGCATCAAAAACAAAAATAACAGCTCTTTTCACAATACAATAATTCCAGATGAGGACTGATGCAGTAAATGGTACAATGTCAGTAAAACACAAAACAATTATTATTATTATTATAAGCAGTGAAATGTGAAATAGCAAACTGTATACAAATTCAGTCAGAAGCCTGTATCTTCTATTGGCTTAACACAAGTTATAACTGAAGGTACCTTTTCAAGAACAATCTGACTTGGGTTTCATATTGATCTCTGGTAACATCAAGAGGGTGTCTTTGCTGGATTTTAATGTCAAGGCAGACACACAATGGAGAATGAGCTCTGTTTGTTTGTTTGTTTGTTTGTTTATGGCCTGATTTTCCCCAGACCTGGGTACAACATAGTTTAAAGAAATTAAAACAGAAACAGATAATAGTCTGTATCAATAAAAACATGCAAGCACTACAATATAATCAAATTGTCAGTAAAATTACAAGCAATGTAAAACCATATCAATTAAAAAGCCACAAATTAAAAAACCATAGAGCACATTATTAAAAGTCCTTTTAACTTATTTATTTATTTTAATTCATTTTTATGCCATCTTTCTTCCTCAAAGGGACCCAAGGTGGCTCATAAATAAAAACACTTACAGAATCAGTTCCCGAAGACCAGTCATAACAAAGAAGTCTTCAGCTGCCGTTGGAAGTACACCATGGATGGGAACAGTCTAGTGTCTCTAGGAAGGAAGTTTCAGAGCCTGAGAACAGCCACCAGATCTACTTGTGATGGTGGTGCAACCAAGAGAAAAACTTCCCATGACACTGAATATGCAGGCTCATATGAGAGAATATACTCTTTAAGACAACATGGTAGTGCGTGGAGTTGTTGCAACATATTTGTGTGCATCCTATAACTAGCCTTAGTGATATAATCCATGAAAGCCTATACCGTATGATGTTAGTATTTCTGGTGCAAAAAGATTGTTGTTCCTTCTGCTGCAGAATATAGCTGCAACTATAGAAGTCCAAGAACAAAATTATTTTTTTTCATCCAATGCGATAAGTGTGGATAGCTAAATACAATTCCACTGTGACTGACTGGAAGAAATAGCACAAATTTGTCATAACATAAATATAAGAGAGAATAAATATGCAGTTGTTTTACACAGAGAATCACAGAGTCAGAAGAGACCACAAGGGCCATCCAGTCCAACCCCATGCCATACAGGAAATCTCAAAGCATCCCCAACAGATGGCCATCCAGCCTCTGCTTAAAGACCTCTAAGGAAGGACACTCCACTACCCTCCAAGGAAGGAGTGTGTTCCACTGTTGAACAGCTTTCACTGCCAGGAAATTACTCCTAATGTTGAGGTGGAATCTCTTTTCCTGTAGTTGCATCCATGTTTCTTGAAGTTTATTGTTATAGTTTTGACCAAGTCTAAAATAGAAATACTCCCTCAACAAAATCTTCCTAATATGGGTAGTCTCAGCTTCTTTGAAAGTAATGGCATTTGGGCTTCTAGGCTGCATCCACACTACAAAAATAATCCAGTTTGACACCACTTTAACTGCCATGGCTCAGTGCTATGGGATTTTGGAAACTAGTTTTGTGAGATATTTAGCCTTCTCTGTTAGAAGGCTCTGGTGCCACAACAAACTACAATTCCCAGAATTCCATAGTATTTAGCCATGGCTGTTAAAGTGGTGTCAAACTGGATTATTTCTGCAGTTCAGATGCAGTACCAGTCTGTCTGATAAAGTAGTTTGATGTGAGAAAATCTCAGGAGATGAGAGTTTGGTTCACAGAGTCTCTGCCTTAAATTCAAATATTCACAAGCTGTTTGTTAACATACTATTTGGGTGGTGAATGTTAGTATACTATGGGCTGCTCCAGAAATTTCTGCATTCACTCCATTAGGAAAAATACTGATGCGATTATGGAAAGTTATGTTGTTTGAATTTTTATCCACCCATGTTCGTATTAATATTTGCTCAGGCAATTATGGGGATAGGTATAGCCAAGAAGTATTACAGTGTAGGAAAATAAGTGATTGCTTGAACCAGCTGTTGGGAAAATTCACCTGGAGATTGAGAGTTTTGTGCCAGCAATATTTAGATTTCCAGTATACTCCAAGGAAGCTGCATCTTTTGGATTAGTAACAGTCAGCCCTCCTTATCTGCGGATTTTTTTTATCCATGGATTCAAGCATTCATGGCTTGAAAATATTTAATATATTATGAATTTCAATAGGCAAACCTTGATTTTGCCATTTTATGTAAAGATACCATTTTACTCTGCCATTGTATATAATGGCACTTGAGCATCCACAGATTTTGGTATCTATGCGGGATCCTGGAACCCAACCCCAGCGGATACCCAGGGTCCACTGTATATGGAGTAAACTGTGGGCTGGATAAGATCTAGCAAAATCAAATGTTATCCAGTCAAGACTGAGGTGTTCTTGATCAGTCCCACAGCTAATCAAGAAAATGTTGGAACAACCTCTGCATTCACCCCTAAAAGCAGAGTCTCATAATTTGTGGGGTTGTTCTGGACCTCACTTTGATAACATTCCTGATACCTGTGGTCACAGATACTTTTGCCCAGCTTAGACTGCAGTGCCAAATACCGTGTTTCTGACAAAAGGTTATTACATATGCTTGACTATAAGTTGAACTCATGTATAAGTCAAGGGAAGGTTTTGGGGCCAAAATTATGGATTTTGATATGACCCATGGATTAGTCAAGGTAAAATCTAATGTCCCTATTACTTGGTGTGGTTGATTTATTACTTTATTGCTGCCTTTCATTTGTTTGTACATTCATTGTACTGCTATTTATATTTTATGTTTGTGAGCTGCATTGAACAATATGGGGAAATGACAGGTTATAAATATTTAAAATAGTGTGTGTGCATATGCTTTAAATCACCTGTCAACTTATGGTGACCCCATGAATTCCATAAAGTTTTCCTTGGCAAGAAATACTTAGAGGTGGTTTTGCTATTCCTTCCTCTGAAATACAGCCTACAACACCTGATATTCATAGGTGCTCTCCCATCCAAGTACTAACCAGGTCTGACTGTCCTAATCTTGATTAGACAGGGTTTGGTGTCATTAGAGTATTTCGTCCCTATTTAAAATAATGTGTAAATAAAATGAAATCTGCATCACTTAGCACTAAACGTCCCATATATGCTGCTTTCCTGTTCTGGGTCGCTGAATGCTAAAATCAGAACCTGTTTAATCACTTCAAACTATGATCCTGGCACTGTATCCATAGGTGCACAAAACAGAAAAATGTTCAAAAATCAAATAAGATGCTACTACTCTGGAACTTTTAAGGAGACATGAGTATGCAGAGGGAAAGCTCTGCTTTTCTCAAGAAGTGTAAATTAGAGAGAGCTGGGTGTGGAAAGAGAGAAACTGAGTGAGGGAAGTGCGGTGGCTCTGTTGTTGTTTGGAAGTAGCTATGGAAACTGTTCTGGTGGTAGAGGAATGAATAGTGGTTTTGTGTGTAAACTTCTGTGTTTTTGGTTTATGCCACTAGTCAACTTAAAAACTGAGTTCACTTTAAGTTGGAGCAAGATAAGCAATATAACATGAGAGCCAGAGTGTGTTATCACTATTATGATGCATTGATCGTGAACCCTCCTGAGAAGCATCTACTTTTTGAAATACTGCCTAAAATCGACCTATGAAGTACTTTCATAACATCTTTCAAATAACAGTGTTGCTCCCATCAGAATCTCAGATAAAATTATTAGCATGACTCAGGGAAAGGTTAATATTTACAAAGTGCATAGTTGATGTCATTCCTAAAGTAGTTACTCAGCCATTTCTGGAAAAGAAAGGAAAATATTACACTCAATTTTGGCTTACACCTCTTTAATTTTTTTTAAAAAAATCCTTTCAGTAAGGAAGATCCATTTTCTGTCAACCAGACACTAATCTTTCTGTCTCTGTGCCTTTTGCTCTAAGAAATATTGCTGTTGTTAATGGCCCTTGAGTTCACTTTGACTCTCATGACCCCTATGGATGAGCCATCTCCAAGATTAGCTTTCCTAAATAGCTCTGCTCAGGCCCATGGCCTCCCTGATCTAACCATCTGGTATGTGTTCTTCCTCTCCTTCTACTGACCTCTACCTTTCCCAACATCATTGTCTTTTCTAATAAATAATGGCTTCTTATGGTGTGGCTAAATTATGACAGTCTCAATTTCACCATCCTGGCTTCTAGGGGAAGTTCAGGCTTGATCTGTCAAGGACACATTGGGGTTTTTGGCTGTCCACAGTATTCTCAGCATTCCTTTTCAGCACCATATCTTAAATGAGTTAATTTTCTTCCTATCCGCTTTCTTCATCCATACATGCTACATTCTTCATCCTACAGTGGCTTGGACTATTCTAACTTTAGTGTCTTTGCACATTAGGATCTTGTCCAGTTCTTTCATAGCTGTCCTTTTCCCCAGTCCTTGTCTTGTGATTTCTTGACTGCAGGCTCTGTTCTGATCAATATTTAATCCAAGATATGGAAACTCCTTGTCTATTTCAATTTTTTCATTCTCTAGGATGAATTCTTGCAGATCTTCCATGGTCATTATTTTTGTTTTCTTGCTGTCCAGAATTATGCCTATCTTGACGCTTTCCTCCTTAACCCTTCTCAGTAATTGCTCCAGGTCCTTGTTGGTTTCTGCTAGTAATACTGTGTCATCTGTATATCTTAGTTTGATAATGTTCCTTCTGCCTGATCTTTACTCTTCCTGCCTCTGAATCTAATCCTGCTGTGCATATGATGTTTTCTGCATACAAATTGAAGAAATAGAGTGATACTATGTAGCTTTGCCTGGTCCCTTTGCCAACTGGGAACCACTCTAACAGCAGCCTCTTGTGCTGAGTACAAGTAATGCATCAGGACAATTAGATGTCATGGCACTCCCATTCCTGTAAGAGCAAGCTATAGCTTTTTGTGATCTATGTAGTCAAAGGCTTTGCTGTAGTCAATAAAGCACATGCATATTTTTCTTCTGGAATTCCCTGGTGTGCTCTATTATCCATTGTATGTTTGTAACATGATCCCTAGTGTTTCTTCCTTTCCTGAATCTAGCTTGCACCTCTGGGGTTTCTTGCTCTCAGTGGCATCACTTTTAACATTTTCTATAAAACATCCAATTTTTAACCCAATCATTACTATGTATATGTCAATACGTTTAGTTGTGCATATGATTTTGTAATTTGAAGGTATAATTTTAATTTTGCAAGTTGTTTATGTCACAACTATTAAACATAACATTCAGTGGCATATGGAAATTACAACTGACAAGTAACATTAGTGCAAAAAAGCATGACTAAGAATTCTGCATGGTGTGAAATGGGAGGAGGAGGTAAATGGGGTGTGCATGACCAGATGCCGCCAACTGTAGGGACACCACTGCTTGCTCCATATATGGTAGGAGAAATTTGAACATGACTTTGTTTGCATGGGATAATACTACAGTACATTGGTTCTGTAATTACTGCAATTTTTGTGTCTCCTTTTTTGTGTGGATGTGAATATATGCTGATCTCTTCCGATTCGTGGGCCATTGCTTTGTTTTCCATATTTGTTGGCAGATTTAATTAGAACTATACTTGAATCTGCCTGTGTCCTGAAATCCATGGGTGGCTTCTGCCCACTTTGAGAGCATGGCATTCAAATGATGCATGCCTTCAAAGCACTCCAGTGCTGCGATCCAATCCTTTGGACTGGATCAAAAAGGAGCAGATTAAATTTGACTCCTGGGGGGAACTGGTTGGGACTGCAGCCGCAGCCCGCTTTAGGAGCAGGCTGTGCTGTAATAATAATAATTGGTCCCAACCTGATTGTGGCTGGAGCAGCAGAGGCCGCTCCTTCCTGGCTATCTATTCGGGGCCTCTGTGGATTGGATCAGCTCTATTGGTATATTGTCTGTTCCTGATTATTTATTCTTCCCAGTTGCTTTGAGTGCAGCTTTCATTTCACTTTCCAAATTTGGGGTTAATCTTTATAATCAGAGTGTAGTGGAGTCTCCTTCCTTAAATGTCTTTAAACAGAGGCTGGATGGCCATCTGTTGGGGATGCTTTGTGATTTCCTGCACGGCAGGGAGTTGGATTGGATGGCCATTGTGATCTCTTGATTATAAGTTTCTTCTTCCCATTTGTAATTCAACCTTTCGCACTTTGACCTGAGATATTACTCTTCTTTTTTTTTTAAAAAAAAATCATTCCATGACATCCTAAATGTCAACCAGTGACTGGGAGGTATCATATCTGAATTAATGGAAGTCAAAGTTCTTTGTGATTCTGTACATTTTATACATTTTAGAAATACTACATAACTACAGTGGTTTGGACACCGACGTTCCAATTTTTTTTTTAAAGCCAGTGTGCCATACATTTTTTGTGATTCTTCTGTGTTGTGCTCATGAACACACACATACCCAGAGGCACACAACGTTTGGTACATCCACCCACAGCCACATACACATACAATTATGTTCCCTCATTGATATAATAGTACCAACATTTAAGCTCTCCATTATTAGATAATAACAAAATGAAGGAGAAGAGTATGAAGCTGCTTTGCTTTTCCTAGAAACAGAAATCATGCTCCCTCTCTGGGATATGTCTTCCAAGACAGACCTGAACCACATTCAAAATATCAGTTTCCTATTGGTGTAATCTTTTGAGAAGAAGCTAGGATGTCACTGAAAGCAATCTGAAAAAGGATTTTAAGAAGCCTTTCTACGAAGCCAGTAGACATTGCTTGTTTTGCCTTAGCTCATCTATTCCTTTCCTTTCTGGCTACTTGCTGTCCTTCTCAACATGTTCCATCCACTATCTCTCCTCTTGACTTTCAGAGGAGCTCTGGAATGCTGTTATGCCTGATCCACATATCTTTTTAAGTCTTGGAGAGAAGGATGCACAGTTATCTGTAGCCTTAAGGCTGGGAAATATAACTAAACAAAGTTAAGAGACTATAGAGGGGGCAGAATAAACAGTCACAAAATCGATCTGGCAGTTCTTCCTCCTGTGGAAAGGCCATTGTGTTGCTATCAGGACTGAGTGTGCTGCTAGTTTTAATTTTAAATAAATGTAATAGTTGTGGGCAGTATTGGTGCTGCATAATTCAAATAAGGTGAGGGGGGGGGTCACTCTGCCATTCTGGGATGAGGGACCCTTCTCTGCTCAGACCATAGACCATACAGCTAGCAGGCATCTGTATGAAAGCACCTCCCTGATTTTTTTCTGCACTGGAAAAGTTCTGTAGCGGTTGGCATGAGATATTTTCCCTTTCAGTGTGGCATACAGAGGTGACTTCATCTTTCCACATATGAGCAGACAAATAGGTGTTTGCAAGGTTTTGCCTTCAACCAGTTGGAAAGATGCATGTGGGTAGAAAGCTCTGAAATTCCCTTCAATGTTAAATGTTGCTTCTTTCTACATTCCCTTGGGTACTAGTGAGGAGAAAGAACATTGGTTGTTGTTGTTGTTGTTGTTGTTGTTGTTGTTGTGTGCCTTCAAGTCATTTCTGACCTATGGCGACTGTAAGGCTGAGAGTGTGAGACTCATCCAAGGCCACCCAGTGGGTTTCCACAATAGAGCTTGAAATCAAACTGTGATATCCAGATTCATAGTTTGACACTAAAACCACTGTGCTACACAAGAGAAAAAAATAATTCTGTACAGCAAAGGATGAGGAAACCTTGGCCCTCCAAATATGGTTGTATTACATCTTCCATAATTGTACTATGCTGTTTGGTGCTTCTTGTAAACAAAAACTACAAAACAGTAGAGACAGACTAAACTATCAAAGTAATGTACAATGGCTGCGACTGTACATTATTAGTTATAAATTTCAGCGTAGTTTTGGTGGCTTCCAGTCATTTCTTTGTGCCAAGTTAACATTGTTCCTTTTTTTGTACATTGAAGTATCAGAAGCTTACACAGAGGAGACAGCTAAGAGGTTGTATTTTACTGAATAACATCCATGTGCATCTTCACCCTTTATAGTGTATTATATCATGCATCCTCCTGTCAATAGTACTTTTCCCTGATACATTATTTAATAAGATTTTTTTTAAAATGTATGTTTTGCTTTCATCAGTTCCTCATTTTTGCTTGTTTGTCTCTCTGTACAATGATTTTTATTATTTTATATACACCAGAATCCTTTGATAAAGATTACATCTTATGTCAAAGCTCAAGCTGATTAGTTGGAACCAGACGCATAGCCAAGTAGTTACTGATTATAGAAAGAAGGCATAGGATTTTTCCAGTGTGCAAATTAGCTGTACAGCTTTGTTGGGTCAGATGGGCTGATTATATAGGCTCAGTGCTTTTGTGACAAAAATTGAGAGCCGGTTTTTGCACACTGTAGGCTGCAATTCTGTACACACTCACTTGGAAGTTAATCCTACTGAAGTCAATAGGACTTTGAGGAGAAATGTATCAGACTGTTAGATTTCAACAGGTCAGAATCCTAAATAATGTCATGAGTTCAGCATTCATTGAGCATTTCAGGGAAGTAACACACTGAGACCAAATGTTTCTATCATTGTGAAAACTGGTCCTGTATTATGCCAAATCAAAAATTGCTGAGTTTTTGAGCTGAAAACCCAGCTTAGATAAATCTGAATGTGAACTCTGTGATAATTAGAGTTAATGGAGGCAATGCTAAAAAAAACAAAAACCTTCTGTCTGCTAAACAAAAATAAAAAAAATTTAAGTGGCAACTTCCTACAGGAAAAAGAGGAAGAAAAAAAACTTTACTACTAATCCTGACCAAATATAGCCATCTTGTGGTGCTGAGTGACATCACATAGAAGTCTAATGCACACTGCCTTGCAGAATGATGAAAAGTAATGTACCTAATTTAACTTTTCCCCATTTTCAGGCAAGATATTAATTGTAATAAATGAATTAAAGAGATTTCATGAGTTGCTAGTACACAATGATCTTATGAGCAATGTAGATATTGATCCACAGTCCAGTATTGATTTTAAAACTTTCCCATATATGTTCTGCTTTATTTTGCTTTGGAAGTCACTAAAGGGGTAAGTCAGCTCCAAAACAAAGCAAAACAAAAACAGTGAGGGCTAAGGATTTGGCTCTAAACTGACATAATTATGCCCAGTGACTTCTGATCTATGCAAGAGAGCATTTACTGTAATTGCTCCCTTCAGTGGAACAAAATGTCAGTGTGCCAGGGAGAACGTATCAAAGCTATTGTAATAATTTGTGTATTTCTCCAGCATCCAGGAAAAGATTGGAAACTTCTGTTTTGTTTCTAGATAAAACCCAGATAAAGTATTATGGAACTTTGGATAGTCTTAACTGTGGGATGTTGAAACACCCAAATGTGTTAAACTACTGACTGAAGTTGACTTACTTTGTTTGTCCTTTTTAAAATTTACTATAGTTCAGCAGTTTGTCTGAATTTAGAAGACTTGGCAAGCTGTGTCAGAATCTTAAACTTCCGTACTCCTTTTAGGGACCACACCAGAGGAGGAAGGGGCTAGGGGAATATGTGAGCTGAAGCAGCCTAGCGAAGCTGTAAGACATGAGTGAGACTAGGTGCATCATGAAACAGATTGTTGAAATATTCAAAACGGAATAATTGAAATTTCATATCACATATAGAATAATGTAGACAACTAGATCTTATATTTGGCAATGATAAGCTATTATTTTGGCTTGCTGTATGTTAATTATGTCTGCTCCCTAATAGGAGAAAAAGAAGCTCCGTTGTAGAGTAACTGGAGAGAAAAAATTGCAGTTGGCAATTCTTCCATTCATATGATTTCAGAAGAATGAGAATTCAGGGGCTGCTCTAGCTGGGCAGTCTCTTTGCTTTCTCCCATGGGAAGCATTCCAGAGAGGAGTAGAATGCCAGGCACCTGCTGCCATTCTCCTGTTCTCTTCCCCTTCCCCGCATGACGATCAGTGGGAACTTGTTAATATTGTTTATTGTGATGTATTATTGTAGCTCTGAAAATGCCAGCCACAGATGCAGGTGAAACATCCAGAATAAATTCTTCCAGAACTCTGCCACATAGCCCAGAAAACCCACAGAAAATTAGTATTGTAGTATTTAATATGATGCCTTCATTTTGCCAAGTGCAAAGGTGAGAACATAAATCTCCCATGATCATGTGTAGGAAAGCCTGTAGTTTAGCTTTGTGCTTTATACTTTTTATGAACCCCATGTTTCCTGCTTACTAATGCTCCTGCAGATGAACCAGAAACATGTCCATGATAAAAATTTCAGTTTAAATTAAAAACATTTATTTTGACTGACTCCCCTGTCCCATGCACAGCTCAGACCTCTTCTAGACTGATAAAAAAATTGTTCTCACAGTATATGTGTGAATTTCCATTTGTGTATCAATGAAGGCATATATTCCCTTTCTCTGTGAAGTACAGGGATGAGGACTGATCATTATACAGTTGACCCTCGTTATCCGAGGGGGATCCATTCCAGACCCCTCCCCCCATGGATACCAAAATCCACAGATGCTCAAGTCCCACTGTCCTTAATGCAGCCGCATCACCATTAGGGACAATGGGACTGAAGTCTCCTCCCTCCCTCCCTCCCAGCTTCTGACCCAGGCCTGGCTTCAGAGGCAGAGGCTGGGGGCTGGGGCACCGATGGCTCCAGCCGACACTGGAGCCAGGTCTTGGGTCTCAAAGCCCCCCACCCCCAGGCTCAACACATGGGATGGAACCTCCAGGCTTCAACACCCAAGATCTGGCCTCAGCTCCCTCTGGCTGACAGGGCTCCAGCCTCCACCTACAAAGCCAAGTCCAGGGCAGAAGCCTCAAAGGGGGAGGGAGGGGGGAAGGGAGAGGGAGGACATCCATCCCATTGTCCCTAATAGTGGCATAGTTGCGTGCACACACTGCCATTGGGAGAAACACAGGCTTGCCATCTGCGGATGCACAAATCCAAGGATGGCAAGTCAACAGATACCAAGGGCTGACTGTATAACCAAAATGGCACCACAAGGGAGGTATCAGCAAAGGGGGTGGGTGGGAAGATACGTGTTCATTGTTTCATTGTTTTCATATTGGTGTCACCTTGCAGTTCTCATTCACACTGAATACTGCTATTTAGGGCTGTGTTGTTGTTGTTGTTGTTGTTGTTAACTGCCCTCAAGTAAACTTTGACAGGATCAGGTTGGAATGGGGAGATAAGGGTTTTACTGCACACAAAATTGCTGCTGCGCTACCATCTGACCAAGATTCAACCCCCAGCAGTGCTATGGTGGCCGATTTTGGTACTGCGGAAGCTTTCTGTCTTAGCAAAATCAGCCTCCACAGCACTGCTTGGGGATGGATCTTGGTCAGACAGCAGCGCAGCAGCAATTTTGTGTGCAGTAAAAACACGTTTCTCCCCATTCGAGTCCAATCCTGTCCAGTGAACAGATTGGTCTGGAAAATGCATCTGAGAAAGTGTTAAGAAAACAGTTTATAGTAATCCTGCAGAGCTGTCTGTTTTGTTTTGTTTTTAATCCACACATGGCAGGTTGAGCTGAGAAAAGAGCATACAACAATTCTGTGGTGTAGTTTACTATTATATCCTGTTATAAATTGGGGGATTATGGTGAAAGAGAGTATTATTCATTCAGCCCTGAAGTATAATCCTCTGTTGACATTGCAGGTCAGATCTACATCTAAGTTTAGTCTGGATTCCTGATCAAAACTCCCTTATTGTTTTCAGGTTGCAGCTTGACCCCAGTCTTCACATCTTGCTTTGTTTATTTGCATGCAAACCAGCAGCCTTTATCAACATTTTAAAAAATGAACAAAACATTTCTTAAGTGTAAGGGTTGCAGTTGCAAGGTCCTTATTTCTAGCACAATATTCATATGTTATTCAAGCTATATATAAAGGCGAAATCATATAGTGGGGCTTGATATGGCATGAGGAGTTGGTGGTGGTGTTAGCATGCAGTGTGTAGATAACAACTCTTCTAATGACAGTGTGATAAGGTGAGATGCTTATTCCCAGATTAGTACTTAGAAAAGTGCATTTTCAGTTTGTTGAGCATCTCTCCTGAAATAATTAACCTTCTCTTGGGATGATGACTAAGCAAAGATGGCCTTGTTTTGTATGCTTATAATGATTCAGGCTCATAGCAGCAATCTGCACATCTACATGTTGACAGTGGTGAATAGGGAGGATGTTATTGCTGCTTAATAAAACAAAACAAAACTATCACTACCCACAAGTGAGTTAAATAAATGATCAGATATTCATTAGTGAACTGAGTAAACATTGCCCATTCTTCTTGTAACATTGTTAAGCTGCACAAAAAAGGAATAAAAGAATATTTCCTTTCATGATTGGTTGCAATTACACAAATGCTTTGTAGAGGATACAGTTGTCTTTTCCTACAAAACAACAAATGGGGTTAAAACTCTTAATTGAAACAAGCATATTACTGTGCAAGTTTGAAACAAAATGAGTGAATTAGATTTTTAAAGTTCGTTTCACTTTCAGTAGTGGACAGTGTCTGTAAATATTTTGTTTGCAAGATAAAACAGTTGGTTAAACATTTGTGATAGACGTTGTCAGATGTGTAGCAGAAAAAATGTCCCTCTGCTGACAACAGATGTCAACAGCAAATGCATATAACATATCCAGTTATGCCCTGGAGCAAAGAGTATTGGATATAATAATAATAAGTTATTATGCACTGCATAAGCATAATTATAGCACTTTAGATACATTATCTTTGTAGACCTTAAAACTTTCCTGAAGTGTAGGTCAGTGTTATTGTTCTCACATTAGAGATGGTACAGCAAAGCGGAGCAACAACTTTCTTAAAACCATTTATTTATTTATTTATTTATTTATTTTATATCTTGCCTTTAATTCAGTTTGGGACTCAAGCCAGGATATAAATCTAGTGAGGTCATGACTAAGGGGAGATTTGAACTAGTTTGCAGCTTATAATGCATTCCTAATGGCCAAAACCAGTTGGAATGTCATATTGGTGGCTCAAAAGCAATGCTTCTTGGGAAATAGATTTAATATGGGGAAGATCCCTGCTATGTTCAGATATGTGAAAAGTTCTGCCATTTGTTCTTTGGCTAGCAGAAGTGAACAGAAAATTCAGAGATAATGAAAGAGTTGTTTTGGATACTTAGAGTTCAAAGTCATTCTGTTCTGAGACCAGTTTTGGCCTGCAAACTACCGTACAATAATCGTTGAAATTAATCCTGCACAGTTGTCAGTGGGTATCTGGGAGTTGGGTATCCAAAGGTTAGCAGGCCAGGATGTATTGTGAATGCAAAATAACAATCACAAGAGCAAAATTATAAGAGGAAATGTTAGAAAATGAGAGCAAACCTTGTTGGCCTGGAAGGCATAAGCAACTACTATTGGAATCAGGAAGGCAGAATGCAGTTCTGTTCCTTTATATTTGCAACATTTGAAATGTTACCTTCTGAAGTTTTTCAGTTATCACAGTGACAAATTCTGAGTTACTAGATGAAAACAGATGCAGTTAAAAATCAGTTCTCAGTATCCGTTGAACCAGCTGATTGTTTGGCAATATCAGATTGAATACTTGCCATTGAAGAGCTAATGAAGGAACAATGAACAATTTAAAAATAGATACTTTAAACGAAGCATGCCAAAGCACACGATTTACTTTCTTATCTGAACTTGATAGCATTGGTATCTATTCCTGATAAGTGTTCCAAAGAATACATTATTGAGAAGCCATCATATCTTTAGGTATGGTCCAGGTCTACAGCAGGATAGGATGAATTAAGATATGACTTTTCTCAACATGCTGTTGTGCTAGGAAATTTCAGAAATACCAAGAAAGTGGCAAGAAGGCAGAAGCCTCTGTGGCATGAAAATGGTTGGGGCGTATATTGAAAAGCAGAACAGCTAAATTTAACTTCTTTGGCTTTTAATTTTTCCATAGTCTGAAATTACACAGTGATCTGTGGTATGTTATTCAAAGAGATTTTCTTAAGTATCAATTAGGAGATCTGAAGGACTAAAGTTAGCAAAATTTGGAACAAGCTGGACATGTATCATGCCGGCAACTACAAACTAAACATGGATATGCAGAAAAAAAGAACCACAATGCCACATCAAAATTAGCAGCTATTATTGACTTTGTTATAGTTGATGGATGATTTAATAGACTACAGAGGGATACATTCTAAAACTATTCTCACATTTGATGCAATGACCTGTTCTTTATTTTTTCCCTGTTGATTGGTCATTTTCCAGATTATCTATTCTAAGGTATGAATGGAATTATTTCCAAGTTAATGTCACTTTTTAAAGTAGCTTTATTGTTAGGAGTTATGTTAAAAGAAAAAAAAAATGTAGGCCTTGTCTGCATGGGCCAAAAGGCCCATTCACCCCCCTCCCTGATTCTGGCTTTGTCCTGTTCAGACAATACACAGCCCAACCCCCTGTTCTAGTGCAAGCAGTCTAGACAACATCCAGCACATTCCACACCCGAACTGCGGAATAACACTCCTAAACTGCATTTTTAAAAGTTACCTGTTGCTCTGGATCTTCTAATAATAATAATAATAATAAATTTTATTTGTGTTTCCCTGCCTCTCCCATAGGATCGAAGCGGGGTTACAGACTAATTAAAAACCATTACACAATCTCATAAAAACAGGATAAATAAACTCCAATATAAAATTCTACAAACTCTATGGACAACATACAGCAGGGTAAGGCAGGGAATCAAATCGCATCAAAATTATTATTATTATTATTATTATTATTATTATTATTATTATTATTATTATTAAACATTACTAAATCAAGCCTTGAATCTGGAGCCCAGTCATGGTGGCTGTCTGCATGGGCTGCCTGGCATGTCTGCCACCAATATGGGTCACTGTATCTGAGGTCAGAATGAGGCACCCAGCATGCAGTCATCACTGGGTGCTTTGTTCTGACCCCAGAAGCAAGAGACCCATGGGAACAGTGGATGCACTGGACAACCCAGCAGGACATCAGCACAGACAGCTACCACTGTCACATAACAATGGGGGTCAAGGTAACGGGGGCAGTTTGGGGAGCTGTGGGAGCAGAATACTCCAGGTTGCCCCTGGAGTATCCTGGTCAGTGCAGACAAGGCTGTAAAGGATAATTGTAGGGTGGTGTTTTTGGGGGGTTGTTTTGTTTTGTTTTGGGGTGAGTGGCACTAATCAGTGATGACAGGTTTGTGGCCAAACCAAAAAAAAAAAAGTATCAGAAATCTAATATAATTCTCCTTTAATCAGTGATGTCACTAGGGTTGGTGTCACCTAGTGTGTATATGTGTGAGGGTAACTCCTTTGAACTCAGATCGCTGCAACCCCTCCCGGGGGGAGGATTAGGAAGGCAGCTAAGCCCTGCCCCAAGCTTTCTGAGTCTGCTGGACTCAGAAGGCAGTGCCCCACTCCCATGTCCCACCTCACCTTGTGACACCCCCCTTCTGGGGTATCACTGGGTGTGGCATGCATCCCCCTAATAATGCCACTGCCTTTAATTAATTCACTACTTTAAGCTGCATGCTAGGAGTGAATGAACCTGATTGAAGAAAATGCTGGCATGAGCCAGGCTCTGTGTGTGTATATGTGTAATATGTGGTTATTTTAAAAAACATAAGCAGTTGCAATTTAATGTGTTTTGTAGTTTTGTAACTCAGCTGAGTTAAATGGTGAGGAAGTTAAGGGATTTGCTTGAGTAAGAAAAGTTAGGACCAAATGAGGAACTTGAACAAAGATCAAAGAAAAGAAATCAGAGAAACTAAGTCAGAAGTTAGGAAATATTGCAGTGCTGCAACCTGTTGAAACCACATCCATGTGGAAGGACTGCTGCTGGAGCAGTACTGCTTGAAAGCTGCTTGACTCATTTGTTAACCTAATTGCATTTTTAGAAATGGGAGTAATTAATTGCACACTAAATCATTTTCACTGCCTTTCATTTTGTTTTTGTGAAGTTACCTTATTTCAACGTACCATAGTAGGAACAACCAAAGTATGTTTGTAACACATGACTTACAGTAACTAGTTGTAGTTTAAAATGGAAATAAAAGGTTCCAAACTTGTCCCTTTCAGCTATTTTGGCTGAGTGAAGAGAAATATTATTGCAATTTCTCCTCCTAATGTTACATACATGATGATTTAGTGTTACATCCACAGCAGCCGAGTGTTTGCTAGACTTCAAGAAGAAAGATGAATGTAAGCACAGAACAACTTGTTCAGTGGTACTGAAGGGAACACATTCCTTGGTAAAGCTAGTTGGAATCAGATTCATAGGACAATTTTAATTTGTTTGCTCAAGATAGATCTCACTTTCCTTTAGAAACATAAATCATTTCTTTAAGGATTTGTTCTACAACACTGTGAGCCTACTTTGTAATGTACACTCAAATACTTTTGACACGAAGTATCTTCAAGTGAACCTATGTCAGAGTGTAGCTTCTGTGATAGCCAGCCTGAAGACCAGTGAAAATGGTTCAGCTCTCTAGTGTGTACATCCCACTGGATGTATAAATGAATTTAAATTGGTTTTTCCTGTAGATTTAATGAGAACTATATGTAAGTGCAAAATAAGGCCTCATGTACACTGCAGAAATAATACAGTTTGACACTCACTTTAACTGTTATGGATCAGTGCTATGGAATCATGGGATTTATAGTTCAAATCTCTTGTGAGATATATAGCCTACTCTGACAGAGAGCTCTGGTGCCCCAAGAAACTATATATTCCAGAATTCCATAGCATTGAGCCATAACAGTTAAAGTTGTGTCAAACTGCACTATTTCTGCAGTGCAGAATGAAACTTAA
Source organism: Sceloporus undulatus (assembly GCF_019175285.1). Taxonomy (NCBI): domain Eukaryota; kingdom Metazoa; phylum Chordata; class Lepidosauria; order Squamata; family Phrynosomatidae; genus Sceloporus; species Sceloporus undulatus. The sequence continues at coordinate 291,041,563 of NC_056522.1, read as the reverse complement.
GACTATTGAAGTAATTTCCCCCATTATTTGAGTTTGTCACAAGCTGTGGCTGTATCCACAGTACAGAAATAATCTAGGTTGATTGACACTGCTTTAATTGACATGGCATCTCTCCTCTAAATGCCTGTCTGGAGTCGGTAATGGGCTGGATGAGGGAAAACAGACTCAGCCTGAATCCAGAGAAAACGGAAGTACTTGTGATAGGCTCTCCTGGCCTGGGGAAGGAAATTTTTCCACCTGTCCTGAATGGGGTCACACTTCCCGTGAAGGACTCAGTTCGCAGTCTGGGGGTGCTTCTGGACTCATCGCTCCACCTGACATCTCAGGTGGATGCGACGTCAGGAGCACGTGTTACCAGCTTCGGCTGATACGCCAGCTGCGACCCTACCTGGGCCGGGGGGACCTTGAAACGCTGGTACACGCTCTTGTAACCTCTCGGTTGGATTTCTGCAATGCGCTCTACATGGGGCAACCCTTGTACCAAACCCAGAAGCTTCAATTAGTACAGAATATGGCAGCAAAGTTGGTTACTGGATGCTCCAGGACCAGCCATATAACACCAGTTTTGCAAGATCTACATTGGCTGCCTGTTTGCTTCCGGGCGCAATACAAGGTGTTGGTTATAACCTATAAAGCCCTAAATGGCTTGGGCCCAGGGTACTTGGAGGACCGCCTCTCCCCATACAGTCTGCCCCACACTCTCAGATCGGGTGGAAAACACTTGCTAAGAGTTCCTAAAGCAAGATACATTTCATCTCGAAGGGCGTTTTCCATCTCAGCCCCTCAGCTTTGGAACTCCTTGCCCGATGAGCTCCGCACTGTCACCTCCCTAGATGTATTCAAGAGGAATTTGAAGACCTTCCTATTCTGCCAGGCTTTTCCCCATGAGCATTAACGTTATTTTTATCTCCCTTTGATGATGCATACTGTTCAATCCAGCTATTTGTTATGGTTTTTAATGTTTTTAATTGTTTTGTAAGATAATTGGTTTTAGATGATGTATGGGATGGGTGGTTGGTTCGCACATTGCTGGGGATATATGTTATTGTTTACTGTTTTTGTTATACTTTTTCATGTTGGGAACCGCTGTGATCTGCACAGGAACAGCAGTATATAAATTATTATTATTATTATTATTATTATTATTATTATTATTATTATTCTATGGAGTTACGGGAATTGTAGTTTGTTGTGGCACCAGAACTTATGGACACAGAAGGCAAAATGTCAGAATTCCATAGTAATGGGCTATGGCAGTTAAAGTGGTGTCAACCTGGGTTATTTCTGCAGTGCGGATGCAGCCTCATGAGATCCATTAAGGAACTGTGTGTGCAGACTGGCAGGAAAGGCCAGCATGGGAACAGAGTCAGTGTGTAGTGTCTTCACAACGCCTGCTCAACTCCACTCTCAGGGTGCCCTGACACTGCACGCTGCTCCACATGGCGCACATTGTCATGATGTGCCTCCAGTGCTGTGCCCATATGACACAGTGCCGAAGGAGCACCATATAACTGCAGCAACGCAACAATGGTGCCCTTTCAAGGGCGCAAAATATAGCCGCTTTTTGTGGCTTCTTTTTGTGCCCTCGAAAGGCTGGATTGGGGCCAAAGTGTGAGGTTGCTGTGGCCCCGATCCAGCTAGGAAAGGACAGTGTCCTGCTGCCCCTTAGTTTGTCACAAGCTAGAGTCCAGTAGATATGAAACAACTCATGAAAGTCATAGAAGGAGGTGTCATATGTTACAAGTCCCAAAGCCTTATAGTTTTTTCCCTCTATATATGCGAGCACACTATACGCGGCTTTCAGCTTATGCTGAAGCCGCATTGCAATACAGTGAATGGTGCGTGTTGCCGTGCCCGAGCCCCATTATATTCAATGAGGCTCAATCATACACGTTTTTTACCTTACACGTGGGGGGGGGGTGTCTGGAATGGATCCCCCACGTAAGTTAAGGGTCCACTGGCAAGTTAATAACATGGATTTTATCATGTTTGAAAGATAAGTTAGCAGGCAGTTAAAACAAATAGTCAGATGATGTATAAACATATCCCCATGATTTTTATCATTTTGAAAGATAAGTTATCTCATAAAGAAAATAAAGTTATTCTTCTGCTATCAGGCCATGACTAGCATTGTAGAACAATTTGTGACTCATATGTCTGGTAGATAAAATCATTAGCACACTATGAGTTCAGGACAAAGGGCAGAAAAGAAAAAGGATGTTACCATCAATTTCTTGATACAAATTTCTCTACTACTCTTGTTTAAACGTGTGTCATTGTTTTGTATTTTCTTCATTTTAATGAGATTTGCAGGTGGATATTACACCACAGTCCCATAATGCCAAAAGTACAATATAATCTTTGCTTATTACAGTGTTCGGTGCAACCATGTTGACCACATGACCACCAGATTAGTTTTCGGACAACACTGGCTCTTCAGTTTAGTAATGGAGATTAGCACAGCCCCCTACTGTCAGTTACAATTAGACATTCATGTCAAGGGACTACCTTTACCTTTTTATAGGGTTCTACCTTTTATAATGTAGTTAACACAACTCTATTGCCCTAAGGAGAACAGGGAAGTATGATCCATTGGATTCTTATCAATAAACTGGATGCATTTTAAGGATAGGCTCCTATGCAGACCAGAGCAATTCTTTTTCAGAAATTTAAGGAACATAGTTCAGTGTTAGAACAAATACTCTGCATTTAGCTTCAGACCCTCACAGCTAGGGCTGAAAAAGATCTTAATCCTCATAAAGCCATCACAAATCACTATACATGATATTGAGCTATTTGGACCAGTGGTCTGACTCAGTATGAGGCAGCTTCCTGTGATGGCAGACATCTTGTCCTCCATCTATTGTGTTTGATGCACATTGCTTTTTCTAATGTACTTCTGCACATTTACAAATTGCTTCTTGTCGATTTTCATGGCTACTTAGGTGGTAGCTGCTAAAATCTGTAAACAATTTACTAGGACTTCAAGCAAAACTGCTAATGATGTCTGTATTGGTGTGTGATTTTTGAGGATGAGGTAAATAAAGTTGGTAGAAACTTGGGAGTGGACTTTCTTTGTGGTGGCACTTCCATTGAGAAATGTTTTTCCAAGATTTCTGACACATTCTTTGTGATTGTTTCTGTAACTGGTGACAACCTTCTCATTCTTCTAAGCCATGTAATGTTCTGATCTGAAGACTGATTTTTAATCCACAGCTTTATTTGTCATTCATTATTTGTGTGAGGCTATAAAATCACGTGGGTGGATATTATATTTGTTTTTTAATTATTATCTTTCTGAGCTGCCCAGTATATTATGGGTTATATAAATGTAATAAATAAAGAAAGGAGTGGAACAGACTGGCACGAAAGAGCAGCCTGAGTCCACTCTGGCTGTCAGTACGGCCCACTCCCAAGGTGGGCTGTGGATGCAGGGACTGACCAGAGCCCCCAGGAGTTGGACTATCCCAGCTCCTTTTTGATACAGCCCTAAAAACTGGAGCATGGCTTTGGTGCAGCTTCCAGCTGCTTTGGAGCTATCATCATTTAGTCAGCACACCTCCAAAGTGACCAGAAGCCACTTCATTTGGCCCATTTGTTCGAGCCCTAAAATAAATAGAAGCTTACAGAGAGAAAGTGTACAAAAATGACAACAATGTCCTGTGGTATCTTAAAACATGCACATTTTATTTGATATTGGCTTTCATGGACAGACAGCTCTTCTACACTGCAGAAATAAAGCAGAAATAACTGCCATGGCTCTATCCTGTGGAATCTGGGAATTTGTAGTTTGGTGAGGTATTGTGCCTGGTTTAACAGAGAGGTCTGGTGTCTCACCAAACTACAAATCCCAGGATTCTGTAGGATAGTCACAGTTAAAGTCATGTCTGCAGTGTGGATGCATCCTAAGCCCATAACTGAAATTTGTTAGTCTTTAAGGTGCCACAAGATTATTTTTTTATTTGTTTGTTTCTGACTGAATAAAAGTATTTTAAAAATAATGAATATACACTAGAGGTTGACATAGTTTTTCCCCTCCTATACTATTCAGGAGAAGAAACGAATGGACCATTATTTGAAAATATATCAAGCACAGATTCAGAACTTCCTGGCAACTCTGAGGTAAGAACTTGCTGTGACTATAATTTCCTTTCAAAAATATGATTTTAGTATTGAAGTAACACTGTGGAAAGTGTTACAGATGTCTCAGAAGAGGCATACACCTTAAAATTTATAAATTAGATTAATTGTTTATCCTCACAAAAAATAATAATTGTTTTGATATGAGAAAGTACAGTTAGAATATGAGTTTCTGAATAAAAGTAGTACCCTTTCTTGTATTTGACGTGACCAAAATCAACAGTGACTTTTTTGCCTTGTGAGTAAAAGAATGTTTAGCATTTTGCAATCCAATGTTTGTCACACTTTAAAAGAATATACCTTATAACTTTTTTGTCAGTATGGCGATGCCTTTGGATATGGATCTCAAAACAGTAAGTGATGACTAGACAGCTTCAGCAAATGCATGTATGCATTCTATTTAGGGGTGTTTAACCTCCTTCCAGTTTTACTCAAGACTTTGGAATTCTGATTTACCTGTCATTGTCATTGCTATGTGTCTTCAAGTTGTTTCCAATTTATGGAGACCCTAAGGTGCACCTATTGCAGGGTTTCTTGGTAATATTTGGCTTAGCCTGTGGCATTTACCACTGCCTCTCTCTCAAGCTGAGAGATGTAACTTGCACAAGATCATCCGATGAGTTTTCATTACTAACTGGGGATTTAAGCCCTGGTCTCCCAGAGTCCTAGTCCAACACTCAAGCCAGTATACCATGTTGGCTGTCTTGTCATAGAGCAACATTTATAAATCAGTTATTTGCCATTTTTTCACTTTAGATTGATTGACTTTGTAAGAGCTGCTGTACATGTGAAGGTTTTCACTTCTGTGTTTTGGATTAATTTTTTTTTTCTTGCCTGATAAGCTGAAAGCACAGGGGTACATTTAAGATCCCCTACTATCACTGATATTTACAGAACAGTCTTAAATTGGGTTGATGGAGGTGAGTAATGAGGCAGATCTCTGCTCCCATCAACAACCCTGCTGGCCTGTGCCAGTCAGGATGGAAAAGGATTTAGAATGGCAGCTTTTATCATGCATCTTTTTTCATGAATTTATGGGGTTTTATAAACAAACAGACAAACAAAGTATAATCTTGTTAGTCACAGGGGGAAAAAGATTTCCTATGCCAGGCCAGCATATGTGAAGGGCTTATACGGGGTTCTCTCATGGAGAATGGTGTCACTTTGCAAATCCCAGATCCAAAGCTGATTTTGACCTGCCAATGGAATGCCCTTTTGAGGAGGGGTATCTCTGCTGCCACTGATGGCAAAATTGCTATATTATTTTTCGACTTGTGCAGGCATAAGTAGTGGTCTCCCCCTTGACAGACCATACACTCATCTGCTCTGGTGACAGTCCTCTTGCAGGTAAACACTAACACACTTTTGTCATCAGCACTGTAGGGAAGGTAATTAGGTTTGCTGTACTAATCAGCCTTTATTTAACTGAATTTTAAACTACAAGGATGAAACTGAAGGCATGTATTAATGTATGTATTAACTACATTATGGCCCTGTGCAGACCAGCACTTTGGATCGGTCTGGGAGCAGAGTCGGGGCATAGCGTCTACATGATGTATGACCCAGTTCCACTCCCAGAGTGCAGTGAGACCATGTGCCGGCCCGCACCACATGGCATGTGGCATCATGGCACTCCTCTGGCACTGCATCTGCACGACAAGCACCAAAGGAGCACCGTATAACCACAGCAATCGTGCCCTGCTGGAAAGGCCAGATTGGGGCCATGGTGTGCAGTTGCCATGGCCCTGATATGGCTGAAACGGGTGGCTGCATGACGCCCCTTTGGGACTGTTTCCACAGCCCCTGTGTTACCTTACATTAAATTAAATCTCCATGGAATGGCAATGTGTGCACATGATTTAAAAGGTGGGAGTGGAAAGTCTTTGACACATAGTAGCACCTTCCTTGGACAATTTCTTTGTGCAAATTTAACTGCATACCCAGATGTGGAATATATATATATAGAGAGAGAGGGAGGGAGGGAGGGAGGGAGGGAGGGAGTGAAATTATGGGAAAGCCACTTTCTGGCATTAATTACAATGTTCCTCAGGCACACTGTCTTATATGCATTTCTCAGCATGGACATTTCAATAAGAATACAGGAGCTTAAAATAACAGCTGTACTTTCCATTACCTCAAAACAAAAGTGGTTTTCATATGCACCATCAGTTATGTTTGTGGCTAGCATCCAAAAAGGCAAAAGAAAAAGAAAGCCAGAATGGAAAGAACTCTGGTTGAGTGAACTCTGAAATCAATTATAAAATTCTCGAAGAAAACCAGAAGACAGGAGAAGTGGGATACAGAGCACTGACAGTCTGCAAAAGACAGACATGGCAGTTGAGAAACATTATACTCCTAATTCAGTGCCCATTTGGATACACAGCAGATTCAGATTTCTGCAAGATGGTCTGTAGCCTTGTTTGCACAGGCCAAAAGGCCTGTTTGCTCCTTGTTCTGGCTGCCCGGCACAGATGCTGCTACTTGTTGTAAGGCCAAAATAAGATGCCACTTCTTTTTAGCGGAGTGGTGATGTGGCATGCAGTTCCCACTGTGCCCACCTGGCTCTTTTGGGGTGGGGTCATGCTGCCCCTTTGAGGTGGTCTGTTTTGTCCCTCACTTGAGATGTGGTGCTGTAGAAGAGTACTGCGGATTCTGTGGACAGCCAAAAAGATAAACAAATGGCTTGATCTTTGAACAGATTAAGCTTCAACTCTCCCTGGAAGCCAAGATGATGAAAGTGGGGCTATCTTACTTTTGCCACATCATGGGAAAGCATGACTCACTAGAAAAGACAATAATGCTAGGAAATATAGAAGGCAGTAGAAAGAGAGGAAGACCACACGTTAGATGGGTAGACTCAATCAGGGAGCACATAGGCCTCAGTCTACAGGACCTGAGCAGAACAATGGAGGACTGTAGGTCTTAGAGATGTTCCATCTACAGGGTCACCATAATCCTGACTCAAGGGCAGTTACAAAAAACAAGCAAACCAACCTCAGAGACTTTACTGAGTTCTCTGATGTCTAATCCAGGTTACTTGAAGGAACGCCTTCTCCCATACAATCCTTCCCGCAAACTCAGGTCCTCTGGGAATAATTTACTGTAGTCTAGAAAAACTAGACTGATGGTGATTTCCCAGAAGACCTTTTCAGCTGCTGCTCCAAAAATTTGGAATGACCAGCGGGAGGAGACTCGCCAGATTACTTCCATTGCAACTTTTAAGAAGGCGATAAAAATGGCCCTCTTCCAGCGGGCCTTCCCAGACTGACCTCTGCCCAAAACAGAACTAATTGCTCATCTTATCAAGCCCCTTGGTATCGCCACTTTTGTGAACTGTTTTAATTGTTGTTATGTAGTTATATGGTTTTATTGTTTTAATTTTATATGCAAGGGAGGGAGGGTGAAGGGTTGAGGGGTCTGGATTATTGTTTTTTCTTGTTATTGTTTTTTGTATTTGTATTAACCTTTGCTGTTACCCACCTAAATCCTCAAAAGGGAGAGACGAGATACAAATAAATATTTATTATTATTATTATTATTAATTTAAAAGTCAAAATGCTTTTTCTAAAATAACAAACAACGTGAACTTCAGTAATGGTAAAAAGACAGACATATTTATCATAAAATTAGTAACAATAATTAAAAATCAAGACCTCAATTTCAATTAAGTTTTAAATTCCATTACTCTTGTCCCTCCACATTCACTGGGGTTAGGGGCACAGGACCCCTGTGAATGTGGAAAAACTGCAAATAACAAAAACACCATGTTTTTGCCTGAGATAACACCTCTCTAGAAATCTCTAGGTCTTCCAGTGCAACTGTGTGGTCAACATCTGCCAGACATTGACCATAGAATTGCGCTGGAAGTGTTCTCTCTAGGAATCTCTAGGTCCTTGAGTGCAATTTTTGGTTAAAGTTGACCACAGAGTTGTACTGGGGGACCTAGGTATTCCTAGAAATATCAAATTAATAAAATCTGTGACTAATCAAATCCGCAAAAGTCAAAGTCCCAAATATGGAGGGATGAGCGTATATTGAGAACAGGTTGCATTCTATTCCAGGTGAATAATTGATAAGCCCTTACTCAAATGCACATTTCAAGTAGCATTTATTATGACATAAGTAGCATGCTTTGCCAAATACTAGTACTGCTTCACTGCCATTCTTTCACATCACAGCTCATGCCCTTTGCTTGTTACTGTTAGCTTTTTTGTAATGTATTAATTACGTTATACATCTTTGCCTTAATGTAATGCATTTATGTAAGAAGGCAACCATTATTTGAATGTTTGTATTAGAACTGATTGCAAACCAATAATATTTAATGTAGTTTAATTATGTACCAAGACCTTTATGAGGGTTTTCTTGTCTAGTATTGTAGTTTTAATTGTGCATTCTATGCAAGCTTTATGAAATTAAAGGAAACAAATTATGTACCTTAGTATATATCACCTAACCATACAGAAAACGTTTCTCCTTGTGTTTCTTCACATGGCACCATTGTACACTAATGAGGATGTCAGTTCAAAACCATGTTTTGTGATGTTTCACTACCATAGGCCACCTCATCCTACATGTCTGTCTTATAGTACATTTAATGTTAGATCATTTTGATACCAAATTTACCTTTTTCCTGAAACACATACCTGATTTCTGATTTACTTTATAGGACAGATTGTACTTATAAATCTTTTAGATCATTAAACTTTTAGAAAACCTATTGTGATGAAATTTTAAAAAATGCTATCACAATTTGAGGGAAGCTACCTTTACTCATCTCTTCAAGAAATGCCACAAATCTATTATTTATCATAAAACAAAATATACGTTGTCATACTTTTTGCTATTTTAATAGCTGTGAAACTAAACATTTATTATATAGCAGCCATTAAAAAAATTACTTACATAATTTTGGAAATGTGGAGGTTATAAGTATGCAAAACATAAATTACTGTGATCTAAATTATCTGCCTATCTTTTAAAAAAATACAGGTGGCTTCATTGATTTATTGTTTCCTTGTAAATTAGCTGAAAACAAAACACACAAAACTTCATGGTTGCTACAGATTTTTTTTTTTAAACGAAAAGCATCCTCCTGCTTTTGCATCAACACTAACAGCATTGTATCTTTCCCATGGTGCTACTATCAGGGCCTAAGTACCACAGAGACTACATTACTCATCTCTGATCTTCAAGGGGTAAGCAGCAAAAGTGGCAGTAGTTATGCATCCTTGCATGAATGGTGTTATCTCTTACTATATGCCAAAAGGCAGGGTTTGTTTGTTTGTTTGTTTGTTTTAAAAAGTGTTTTCCAGTTTTCGTAAGATGTTTTGGTTTGAATCCAATAGTGCATCAAGAGTAGATGTGTCAAGTGTAGATGCACTGAATCAATGAGACTTATGTAAGGGTTGACTTAACAGTTTACATTAATTGAATATGGTCTAGGTAGAAATAACAGTTGGATTTAAGTCTTTGACTTGCTGTGTTGGCATTTCACACTAAGAGATATCCGGTTCACCTGATACACTAAACTTTAAAATAAGGTGTGAGCCTTTAAATAAGGTTTCTTTTCTTAAACATTGCTTTGGTAAACTTTAATTCTATAAAATGTTCAGTTAACTGATGTTCCATAACCTCACTAAAATGGATTATAATAAAAAGTACAAAAAGTTTAAATTCTTTATAAATTCCATATAATGTTGAAAACTGGAAAGGATTTTTTCAGTTGTTGGGTTTGCTGTGGAATGACTTTATATTATGTATTTGGGCCTAATATGTTGTCTGTAACTAACCTTTTTGTTCATTTTGACCATGATGCTTATCTCTAACTCAACTGAGAGTCTGCATGCTACTCTCTAATATATGGACTGTTAGTAGGCCTCTCTTTGTATGCTGTACTGGAGGAACAAGCCTAAATGTTGGGTGAGGGGCATCGTTAATGGCATAATCTGAAAACAGAATGCAAAAAAGTGATACATCTTATTTTAATTTGGCATCATAATAATGTTTAATTAGTTAAAAGGGAATAAAACTTCCTCCAATTATATTCTCTTCCTCTGTCGTGTCAGGTGAATTCTAGAAATGCCCTTAAATCAGATTGCAACTCAGTTTATGCCCAAGGAATTTAGTGCAGCTCTGAGGTAACCACAGGAGGTAACCACAGAATTCTTACATACACTGAGTATTGGTTTGGCTAGTATACTTTTCTGTTTTCATGAATATTTCAGTTTCTTTATTTATTTCACACTCATGATGAAATAACAGAGCAGATTTTTGAAAATATCACAAACATTGTCAGACTGAAGTCTCGGTAGGCCCAGGGTCTTGGTAGGCCCAGAAAGACTATGAAATGAATCTAACGTGAAAATCCAGCATTGCACTTTCTGATCGTGCCATATGAGAAATGGTGCTATGCATGCTTTCATTAAGGTTTGTACAAGAGTCTATCTGTATCTACATCATCAAAACTAATACCATGTCTTTGTTTCACAATAGTAAGGCACATATTATTTAGAATGTACTGATATTTACTTGAAGGGCTATAATTTTGGAAGCATTTTGATGTGGAAACAATCTGATAAACACTACAGATAACACTAACAAAAATACCTTTCTAATGGTGATAGATAAGAAAAGAGGACTCTATATTTCAGGGACCATTGAGTGACCATTTCATCCCATTGGAGTCCTTAATCAATAGTGTAAGGGAAGGAGGACTTGCAGTGAGTAGTTTGTTGGAATGCCAGGGTAACTGAAAGGCTCTCCTTGATCCGGAAAGTTGTTGAGCTGCTAAGGAGTCTTTATTGTTGGAAAGATGAGCATATAGCATAGTAAATGTTCCTAGCCCTTCCTTTGGTGGGATTCCTACTACCAACTGTTCAAACGCATTTATTTGCAAAAGTGGATTACTTTTTTAATTATATGCTAAATAGTTGCATTTTGGCTAGCTGATTTTATCTTTAAAAAAAAATTGCAAAGCTGGATTTAAGCCATTGGATATAATCACTACTTCAGGAGAAAAGTGAGATATAAATCAGATAAATAATACTGGGTTCATTGAAGCTTATTCCCAGGTAACCATGGATAAGATTGCAGACATCCTCCAGAAACTCCATTGTAAGAATGCATTAGAATCATAAATCATGAAGTTGGAAGAGACTACAAGAGCCATCCAGTCCAACTCCCCACCATGCAGGAACTCACAATCAAAACATCCCTGATAGATAACCATCCAGCCTCTGTTTAAAGTCCATGCCACCAGAGCATCTTGAAGCCACCCACATCTGGGCAACCTGCTGACTTCCAGGTGGCTTCTGGACAGCTTGGGAATGTGCTGCATGTAGACGCTGCTTCCAAGACACCTGGGCTGTCTGTTCCAGCCCATAGACCTCTTATAGTTAAGCATGTACTCAACTGAATGGTCATGAAAATACATAGTGGTCCCAAGATTACCAGTTAATGAATGACATGGTGTTGCCTTTATTGTATTTGAAGAGTGGAGGAGAATGTCTGAGTACATCTTGGAGATTCATTTCCCATAGCATTCACTTGAATTTGTTTGCCACTGCATGGTGGTGAATCTATTCTTCTTACTGCTGCTATTCCCACAGCTTCTCTGACCTAAAGGGGAGCTCTGCCAGTGCCAAACCTTTGAAGGTCTAGCACTGGTGGAGTGTCTTTCAACTCAGAACAGTTGCAGGAGGAGTGGCAGTAAAATAAAAAGTGCATTGGCTACCATAGTGGAGTCAAACCCACTAACCACCCCTGGTCGCTAAGTCAGTTGACATTTCAGTTAAGGAATCTTTCATGTATGTCTTAGGACCTTATCACATGCAAAAATAAAGCGACTTACCCTTGCTGGGATATAGTCGCTTGTGAAATGCAGTTGGGAATTATTGCATGAAAAATGCTGCTGGGAAACTACATCGTGGCTGCATCCAGGCTCCTAACTACGCTCAGCTGGCCAGTTTGCAAACATGGGAAGTGGCCAGCTGAGTGCAGCTGGGAGCCGGGATGCAGCCGGGATGCAGTTGCCCAGCAGTATCAGTGGTATTTGCCATGTGATCATTCCCAATGGCATCATGTAAGTGACTGTATCCTGGCAGGGGCAAGTCGCTTTATTTTTGCATGCAATAAACTCCTTAGTACTGACAACTAGGTTCCACTGCCTTAAGCTTCCAGCTCATGGCAGTGTAACAGTTACAGACAGGCAAAATGGAGGCATTACGATAAAATGAATACATTCTGGCAGCAGCTGTAGTATGTTGTATATTAGTGCACAGTGTTTTAGAACAGGTGTGGTGCAAAGTGATATTACAATATGATAAAGACAAGGAAGTTAGGAACTATCATATTCATTTATTATGTTTCTCCTACTGCATTTGAATTAGTGCCTTCTGCTCCTTTCCATGAATATCACTTTTAGACACTTTCACAAACTGTTCATAAGTTGAATATTTTATAGATCCCTCATTCATACCAAAAACTTTTTAGGCTGAAGCTTACATATTTATGTTATTAGGCTTTTTAAGAAACTGACTGGTATGGGTTTTTAAAGTTTGTATATACTGTAGTCATTTAATGAATTTTAGTGTTTTAATATTTAATATTTTAAACTATGGAAATCCCTTCCACAGGAGACTATGCTAGCCCTTTCCCTGCGTTTTTTCTTTTTTCTTTTTGCCAGAAAAGAAATACTTTTTTGTTTAAACATGCGTTTAATGTGTGAGTAGGGACGCTTCTTGTTGGGATGTTTTATTTATTGTTTTAAACCTTTATATGTCTTTTTAATGATTTTACGTTATACAGTTGTATGTGAGGATTTTAAATTTTTGTAAAAAAATTACTATGGATGTTTTTAATTGACTCTTTCTAGGAGCTGCCTTAGAGCCCATTCTGGGAGAGAGGCAGCAAACAAATACAATAAAATAAATAAGCTATAAATTGGTAAATTGTAAAATAAACAACAACAACAGGAAAGTGGGGGTTTCAACAACCACAGTAGTTACAAAAGCATAGCCAGGACATTTGTCTTCCATGTTGGAGGTGAAGGATAGGATAATAATGCAGTCTTTCCTCCGTATCCACATATTCTGAAACCACGGGTTCAACCATTCCTGACTTGAAAATATTAAAATAAAAATTCCAGAAAGTAAACTCTGTTTTTGCCATTTTTATATAAGGGATGCCATTTTACTGTGCCATCCATAGGAGGTCTTGCAACCAAACTCCAGTGGATATCAATGGCCCACTGTAGATGTAATTGCTCAGAATACTCAAACTTTTGTGTTAGTAAATATGATATTGAGCAAATTGCTGTATGTTTTATTACTGTGAAGTGTTAGATGGACAAAGAATTGTGCACGGTACTGAGATTTCATTAGCAATTATCTGTATAATTAAGCCCTGTATTCATACTCAGTCTGAAGGCCTTAAATTAGGCCTTAAATAAGATTTACCAATAACCAGAAGCAATTACCAAAATATTGATTTTTGCAGTATGTTTTTGTACACTTGTAAAATGGTGAATCATTCAAAACCATGACAGGGCTTTTGGGACTTACTTTTGAGCACACGTGCAGAATTGCAGTGTTCACATGCTTAAATTAATTATTCTTTTGCTATATCTTCTTATTTTGTAATTATTTTGTGTATTTCTGAGTTTGTACTTGCTTGCTACTTCCAAGACTTTCAGTTACTCCCTTAGATATGCTGCTTTGGCCTTCGTCACTCACATCCACATGTGAGCTGTAATAGCACTTTAACTGCATTAGAAGACAGCACTTATGGAACATCGTTTCCTTTTTGAAGGAACTTTTCAATATTATTTTTATGCAATGAATTTGTTATAGATGCAAAAAATGTATGATAAATTAAGTCTGCTCATTTATTTATTTTAAATATCGTGCTATCTGTTAACATAATTCAGTGATGGAAACTGTATTCAGAATTTACTTTCCTCTGCCATGTTATTGGTGGCTAACCCCCTGTTTGTTTTGGAATTAGGGAATCCACTAGCTCTCTTCTGGTAATGAGGTGCTGAAAGCTTGTAAACAACCTGCTTAACATTAGGAAGACAGTTGGTTTGTGTTTTATGCTGAAAATATGAATAAGGAGAATCTTGTTTTAGTCGCCTTTTGATAGAACTAATTTCACAGAAACTGACAATACAGTTCTGAAAACTGTTGTTACTGGCCATATGGATTTGATAACCATATTTTTGTCTATGGACAGGTTTAAATATTCAAATTATTTCCCATATGTTACACAGCCCAACTTCCACTAGATACCGTATGTTTCTCTGTGGAGACATAACTTGTGGCTTAGCATGTCTTCTGAAGCTTCCAGGAAGCAACTTCTATTATGGCATATCTACATTGTTCAGTCAAAGTGATCCATTACAGCAGTTAAATCCAAATGAATAAAACTGTACCCATTCACAAATGTCTCTTGGATTGTGATATTTTTCTGTGTGAACATGCTGTAGAAACAGTGAAGGTAGATATTATGAACAAGGTTTTAAATATCTGAATCAAATCTTGAGATCTGATGTGCTATATAGGCATATCCTGTCCCACAGATATATCTATCTTTAATTGTCTGCCACATTGTCTTCAGATCCGGGAAAATATATATTTTTTGTCCCCTCACATTGTGCAATTGCAGATTTAGGATTTTTTGATAGTATGCTCACATATTAACTCCCTATTGGTTGTTCTAGAAGACTGGAAGGAGATTCAAACTGTTCCTGAAGCAACGTCTCAGGGTAAAGGATTGTTAAATGATACAGCTTACAGCTTGGATGGCTGCAATGATAACATGCTTCACTATGTGGTGTCTTTTATTAACTGGGAACAAGATTTGCAACCTGATAAATATCCCTGTAGTATATTATCTTTGGTGCTATTGTGATAGTTTACAAACAAGAAGATCATTTTAAATAGGAATTTTTAACTAGAATCCAATAGGATCTGTGTTGAGGGGTTTTTTTGGGGGGGGGGCTGCTCCTTTAAAAGAAAATATTATGTTTCTTCCCATGCCCCAAAATAAAGATCCCCACCTGTTATCCTCCAGATTGGTCATTTTGCTGAGGATGATAGGAGCTGTAGTCCAATATACCTAGAAAGCACTGTCAGGAAAGGTTGTCCTAAAACAATTTTATGTTGAATGTGATGATCAGATCTACAGTTTGCCTAAATATCTGCAGATCGTACCAAATTGTATGGTAGCTAAGTCCTACTGTCATCTACTTTTTGACAAATGTGTTCTGAAAGTGTACATATGAAGACAGACACTAGGATGCTAGTTAAAAACATTTTAGAGAAATTTCCTGGACATTTTTTAAACATAGTAATTCAGATACTAAGTATTCAGATAGGCTAGATTCAGTTATGCTAGATAGTCCTGTACATATTTTATTTTTATTTATGGCCAGAATGAGTAATTTCAATTGATCTATTGGATTCAGTCCCCTACATGAACTTTTTCCAGTGTTCAACCAGCAGATGCTACACAAAGGATTTGGCAGAGCAATCACTACTGCAGTGTTCGTATTATCTCACACATAAATATATCATGAAAATTGTCTGAACTGGTAACGTTGTGGCTTTGTGTACTGTACGGTTTCAACAGGAAAGAAAAATCCCTGAAAGTAAAGAGAGTTTTGGCTACCAGTCCTGGAAACCACCAAAATGAAGGCCTGGCTTATACAAATGAAAACCACCTAGGGTCAGGGGGGTTTCCCAGCAGCCAATGAATCGTTAAGAAAATGTACACTCTGTAGGCCTTGTCATTCAACACCAGAACAATACACAGATTAACATGTAAATCACCTCCTCTCAACCAACAGTGTGTGTGTGTGTGTGTGTCTGTGTGTCTGTGTGTCTGTGTGTGTGTGTGGCAAACTCAGCAGGTTTATCTGATAAATATACAGGGTGGGGCAAAACTCATTTGATAGTGACCCATGCTGAACAGCTGTTGAAATGGTTGGGATAACCTACCTAGATATTAATTTATTTCTAATTGATTTTGGCCCTAAACAGACCAGCACTTTGTGCCAGCCTGAGGCTGAACGTAGGGCTTGGTAGGGCTGAGCGTCCACATGCTCCCAGCCCTACTTTCACGGCACGTGACCTGGGAAAGCAGGAATGATTTGCATGTGTATTGTTCTGTTGCTAATGGCAGGCCTCAGGCTGGGAGGGTATGCAAAAGAGGATTAGTGTCTACTTGATTAGTGCTCATTGTCTGCTGGGAAATCAGTTTAAAAGTTGAGAGAATGGCATTTAGCTAAAAACATAAATAAACAATGTTTGTTAAACAGGTTTATAGAGAAGAAGCTGACTCACAATGTAACTTTTGGAAGAGGGGGTAGACTAGCATTGATCAAGGACTGGCAACAGGAGATCCTTGGAGCGGATGTTTCTAGTTTTTCCAGGTTATCTTGGAAAATTTATGAGAAAGCACTGGGCAAGCTTGGGAGGACTGAGTCAGTAATGAAATGTCATCTCATTTTAAATATATGAACTAAAGAGCTGAAAAAAGACCATTCCCAAATCTGTATAAAATTACATACTGTACAAAAGTTGTTCCCATTTGTGTTCTCACATAATCTTGTCAGCTAGATTTCACTACTAGGCATCTGTTGCTTTCATAACCTAAATGTGAAAGAAGAAAGATTTCCTTTACTTTCTGTGTCTATGCTGTGCTTCCTGCTTCCATGTATTGCAACTGTGTCATTTATTTACAATAGAAAATTATTGTTGTACAATATAAAATTAGATTGGGACTAAGATTTTTGGTATCACAATATTTTCAAAAGCTTAAACTTGAAATTGGGGAAAACATTGTTTAAAGATAGTGGACAGGGGAGTCATTGATATAGTAATATATGCTTTTTTATTTGTCTGAAGTATGATGGATGTGTCAGATACACATCTATCCAGCTTCAGAAGCATGTGTGTGTGTGTGTGTGTGTGTGTGTTCATATGAGAAAATGACTTATGATTGGTGTGTGCCTCTATATTGAGTGTGGTCATGGGAGTGATGGTCTGGCAAACTGCAAGACTAGTAATAGATGGGTGTGAAAAAGGGGTAGAAGAAGGAAGAAGGAAATAAATATATTTTGTATTACATTAAAAAAATCCATGAATGAAAGTGCATTCCTCATTATAGTTTAAAAGAAAACTTTATTATGTTTCTGGAACTAGAGGACTTAAGGTTTGGACCAAACTGAAAGGCATACTATTTTCTACCAAGTTTATAAACAGCAGCAGATATTTAAAATCTTCATTATATTTTCTATAGATTGATGGACGACATCAAAGCAAAGACTCTGTTTTCTTCAGAGATGGTAATCGCCGAATAGATTTTGTACTGGCTTATGTGGACGATCCTAAAATAGAAGGTGAAAAGAAGACGGTAAGTTTGGAAGAGAAGAGCATCAGAGGAAGGGCCTCACTTTCTTCTTGCCATGCCCTGACTCTCTACCACCACTCTCTGTACAGAAAGAGACACAGCATGATCATGCTTCTCTATGTATGAGAAACATCTATTTCACCACTAGTGGAAGGTAGCCTTTCTTCTAATGATGGGAGAGATATCTTCAGTCTTGTATGGGGTCAACTCTCCATGATAAGCAAGGGGATTCCTCTCACAGCACTAGTGAAAGACTTTTTTTCTCAAGTATTTAGATTTCCCAGTTATTTTTTATGACTGATTGGAGGTAGGAGCAGGGATTCCTTTATAGAAAGGCTGTTAGAAGCAGTTTTTCTGGGTGATGAAATCACAGATGGGTGAAAAAAAGCACAGATTCTTCCCAAAAGATTAATAAAAGCTAATGTTGGAGAGAGACCAGGAATTGTGTCTCCTCTTCAATTATCAAAGAACTCTGATACTAGGAAAAGGGTGGGGCATGAAAGTGAACACCAGAGGGTTGAGTGTCCTCTACAAAGCAGAGATTTCCCAACTCTGATATTGACATCCCCCTCCCCCTTTTAAAAATGTTTTTAGTTGTTATCTGATGTGGACTAGAATTTGCTAGATATTAGTTGTTCCATTTTTCACTGACAATGATTAAAATTGTATTGCATATTTAATATTATTGCTATTCTGATCATTTCAGTTTGTATGCTTTGTGTGTGTGTGTGCGTGTGCGTGCATGTGTATATCTGCACACACCAAATACAAATCATATAGCTTTGAAAGTTAAAATATGTTGACTGTTAAACAGCAGTAACAGTCCATAAACAAGAGAATATATATATATACACAGAGAGAGGGAGGGGGACAGCCACTTGAAAAAGTGATATGAAACTATGTAGCACAGACAAGTGAAATGTTAAGAAAGTAAAGTTTTATATAGTGATTTATTCTGTGAATTTGTTGTGGCAAAAACAAGAAAGTACTATGACCACTTAAAAATCAGCACATTTGTTATTGTATAAGCTTTCATAAGCTAAAATGCTTCTAATCAGCTGTGGTCTAAAAAGTAACCTTTATAGTCTTTAGACAAACAAGTAGAAAGTAACACATTGAACTCTATTCCAACCAGATAAAGAAGCTGATATCTGTATGAACTTTGTCTCTAGATTAGCATCAATATAGCTAATCTATACTAAAACAGAGACAATGGCACTCAGATTTCACAAATTACATGTAAAAAAACCAACCCTGTGACTAATCAGGTTGTAAAAAAAGATATGAAACAACATATGCACTTACATACTGTACCAAACACAAAGGGATAAGCCATGGAGAACAGTTGTTACTGTTGGATTGTGAGGGCAGGGGATTGTTTTGTCTTGTTTATTTGTTTTGATGACAATATCCAGCTCCCTGAATTCACCAGACACCCCATTTGTGGAATCAGAAGTTACTTTTAATTATAATATACATGCTTGTCTCATCCATGATGGATTTGGAAGGACTGACAAAATCCTCTGTTCCTGAAGGCCTTTAAAACTTGCTGATAGTTTGTGTGTATGTATATTTCTCTCAGGATTTTTTTTGTCCCACTTGAAACATTTTATAACATTTATAACGAATGACTTTAATTTCAGTAGAATTTATTGCTGTTTGTGTAATTTGAGGACCTGACTGTGAATAACTTGGATTTCTTTATCCAGGAAGGCATAAGTGTACTATAGTACAAATATCCGTACCTCCTAAACTGGCAAAGTGCAGCCCTGCAGAAATTGCTGAAAATGTCAGAAACTCTAGTTAGCATAGCCAGTGGCCAGGACTGCTGGGAGTTGCAATCCAACAACATCTGGAGGGCTGCGCTTTCCCACTCTTGGCTTATCAGAAAGAAGAAGTTAACATTCATATTTCTATCACTGTATCACAAAGGGGCTTTATGGAAGTATGTTGTAACACTTTGCATATTGTTTGATATCATTGAAATTGCTAGAGTGAAGAGACATGCAAAACGAGATATTTCAGCTGATGTTCATTCACAGCATGTTCCTGCATAAACATAAGCATATTTAATTCCTTCCCACTTCATAGTGCATACTCTAACGGAATTGTGATAATGATATTCTTGTCTCTGGGAGACTGGGTATGTAAAATTAGGTAAATAACATGTAAACCCAGTATGTGAATGATTGCACATCATAGAAATATACTGGCTCAGTCTTACTGCTGCATAAGAGGCAGCCGGAAGATGCTGAGTAATTCCACTGAATTGTTTTGGTCATTTCCTGAAGTGTATTTTCAAAGCTTCCTGTTGCCTTCTAATATGCACTTCTATTCAAAAGTGCAAGAATGCTTTCTTTCACATAACCATTTTAATTTTACAATTACCTGTTGTGCAGATTATGTTTTCTGCTAGAAAAATACCTTGAACATCAAGAACCATACTGGAGCAGATCAAATATCTGCCTAGTCCAGCATTCTGGGCCCAACTAGTCACCCAAGGGATGCCAAGAAGCAGGATATGAGTGAAACTATATCCTCCTGCTCCCCTAATATTCATAGACATACTGCCTCTTGATGCTGAAGATTTTATATGTAACTTTCATTCCTAGCAACTAGACAGCCCTGTCTTCCACAGCTCTAACATTATTTTAAAGGTGGATGGCTATCACTACTTCTTGTGGTAGTTTTGCTGTATACTGTGTGAACAAGCACACCCTTTTATTCCTCATTCAACCTCAGGTTCTAGCATTAAAAGAGAGGGAGTAAAACTTCCATATCCACTTTCCCTACACCTTATATAATAAGAAAAGGGACAGTGAAAGTTGCCAAGGGAATGAAAATATAGTGAATGTAAGAATTTTAAATGTGAACAGTTTTCAATGTCTTACTCTCTGTAGTGTTAAAAATGTGGACACTGAAGGAAATTTTCATGGGTAGTGGCAGAATTTATATTTGGAAGTACTAGCACTCCTGGGTGAGAGCCAGCATGGTGTAGTGCTTTGAGTGTTTGGACTGTGACTTGAGACTCTAGAAATCAGGGTTCAAATCCCTGTTCAGCCATGGGAACCCAGAGGGCAACGACAAACTCCTCTGAACAAATCTTGCCACAAAAGCCCCATAAAGAGCCTTGCATAAGGAGCCCTGGTGGTGCAGTAGTTAAATGCTAGTATTGCAGCCACAATGGTGTGAGTTTGATACCAGGATTAATTCAGCCTTCCATCCTTTCATAGGTTAGTAAAATGAGTACCCAGCCTGTTGGGGTCTATTGACTTACAGATTGTGAAACCACTTAGAGAGTGCTGAGTTCATTATTAAGCATATAGAAATGTAAATGCTATTGCTATGCCATGACAGGGCCTGCTGCCGACTTCCAGGCCTCCGGAGGCTCATGGAAGCCGGCGCTCACGCGCCCAGCCTGCTACCAGCTTTCAGGCCTCTGGAGGCCCATGGAAGCCGGCGCTCGCACACCCAGCCTGCTGCCGGTTTCCAGGCCTCCGGAGGCCCATGGAGGCCCATGGAAGCTGGCCCATGTGCGCCCAGCCTGCTGCCAGCTCGGCAGGCTTTGCAGGCCTCAGCATGGGCCTGGGAAACCAGCGCACGTAGCTGGTATTTAAATGAAGAGGGGGTCGTCTTTCATTTCTAAAGTTGGAGGCCGTCTTATACACCCAGTCGTCTTGTATGCCGGAAAATACGGTAGGTTTTCGTCATGCAATTAGAAGCGTATATTTAGCATTTACTTTCATTTAAACCTTTAGGATGAAACAGTACTCTATTAACAGTAAAATCAGTCTTGAAATTAACCATAAATTAACCATGAATTAACTGATTTAGTTTACTGATTTGGTGAGAAAATGCACATACAGTGTAATCCTGTACAGTAATCTTTCTGTAACACAGTGACTTGGCAAAGTTCTGTGGTCTAAGAATAGAAGCATTCTTGGGAAAGCATCTGACAGCTGCATAATTTGGAAGTCTGTGTGCTTGCTTTGTTTTCTATGCATATGCTAATAGGCCACTTCAACTTTTATACAAAGAAGCACAGCTGAAAAACATATTTGTCACTCTTCCACTTTCAACATTAAAAAAAAAGTCAGTGGGGAGCTGAAATGCTATCCAAAAGTTTACTTCTTTATTGTTTGATGAGCAACATAGTTTGAAATTAACACAAAGAGCTACTTCAGTCTGCCTTTCCAATCCTCTAGTCCTAAGAATATTTAGTAGAATGCAAATTTCACTCATTCATTTCCTAAGAATTTAGGGCTAATTCTGTGCATTTTTGAAATATTAGTATTCCAATAGTGATAGGAACATCTTTAAATTCATGGGAAGGGTGTGAAAATTTTCCTGTAAAGAAGAAAAGCTTTCTTATAATAGTTTTAAAATTATCACAAATAAACTGTTCTTTGTAGTTAGGCATTCGCCTGTGAAATGAAGGGGCGAGATATTTAAGATATAACAGGCATATAAAAATAAACATCTTGCATGAGAAACATGACGTATAATAAACATGCTATAAAACTGCTATCTCTTTTTTATTTCTGAAATGTTAGCAATAGACAGCATTGCTATCTGAAAGGGAATTTGTCACTGCTAACATGACTTTTTGAGATAACATATATTACTAGTTTATTAAACTTTCATGAGAACTTTAAAACGTTGGCACTTTTTTATTATCTTTATAAACTGCACTGTTGAACTGCTTTCCAGTATTACCTTGAGAGTGGAATTGGAATTAAGTCTGCATAAAAAGAGGAAGCCAACCAGCTGTGCAGGTCATTCTGTATACATCATAATAAAGCTTTAATGCACATCAGAACCACATCAGTGTTATTTATGCCTTCTTTAGTATTTAGATTTGAAATGGTATGGGGTGGGGGATATTTTTTCTTGTTTACTTGCAGTTTTATATTTTGCACCCTTCCCTAATATTTGGAAATATTTTGTGTACAACCATTAGTCACTAGCTTTGTAGATGTTAGAATATCAAGGCAGATGGGGGAAGTTAGTTTCTCTTTAGCTCTACTATTTTTTTCTCTCCTTCTACTACTATTTTTTTAATGTTACTGAGATTTCCCCCCACCCCTTCACCAGGCATTCCTTCAGACTTTCCTCCTGTTTACAATCCTCCTTATCCACTTTACCTGGTTGTCTTCCCCTTAAACTCAGACACTGTCATTCTCTATTTGTCTTTCAACTGTTCTGAGTTGTTATTGTAGTTGTCATCATGATCATCATCATGATCATCATTTATTTATATACGACCATCACTGTACATGGGGTTTTACAAGTACCTGTAAAAGAACAACAAAACAGTTCCCTATGCTCAGGTTTACAATCTAATTAAGACATGACACAAAAGGAAAATGGGATGTCAGTGGCAGAGGATTAAGCCCAACAGATACTGTTTCTTCTTCTTTCTGTCTGAGGCAAGGGCAATGGCAGTTGGGATGGAGGGAAAACCTTTCCTCTCCTTCTGGGCCCAGGAATAACGGAGCTGTCCCTGCTTCTTCTGTTCTCCCTCTACATCCAGGGTGGTGGCAGTGAGGATGGAGGGAGGAGGATCTATGTCTGGATATAGGAATAATGGAACTGTGCCTCTTTCTCTGAAAAAAGTGGAGAGATCATGTACAAGGAACCATGATCTGAAATTACCTACAGGCCTCATGGAGAAATAAATATCCCAGACCTACCAGTAGACAAATATGACATCATTCTCTTGGACCTCCTGGGGGCCAATAAATATCTGGTGGAAACCCAGATAGAAAGGATGGACAGGCACGGGGTCATTGTGGACAGAGGTGCTGTGTATCTCTATTGTCAATTACCATAAATGACCATATGCATATATAATTTGATATTGTCTGGGCATATTTCACAAATAAGACTTAAGACAGTATGTCAAGTTTTCTTGAATGTTAGAAGTGTATATCTGTATTGTATGCTGCTATTATTTGGCGGGAAAGTGAAGTACTGTTTGTTTTCTTCTTTTTCTTTAGGAACGGAGGCGAGAATTTGAGAATAATCTAGCGAAGGCAGGTCTGGAGCTAGAAACTGAAGACAAGAAGGTGAAAAAATCTTTATATTTTAAAATATACATACAAGATAGGGATGAACTTCTCAATTTGGAAATTTCTAGACAATGGAAGAAATTTCATATCTTTAATGCCATACAATCTTTGCTGTGGTTATTATGTTTAATGTTTGCTACACTGTTTAACATATGTTTGATGTCAAGTGCTCATATTTTCCATGTTTAGCATTTATTGGTTGTGAACAACATGCTACACTAAGAGTGAAGAGAGTGCATCCTGTGGGTTTCGTGTAGCCCCATAGCTCCCACAGGAGACTACGTCCTCATAAATTTTTGAAAACAATTGAAACTTTTAAAATAATAAAATGCCTTGCATGTTCTCTGAGAGGGTGTGAG
Organism: Sceloporus undulatus; assembly: GCF_019175285.1. Classification (NCBI taxonomy): domain Eukaryota; kingdom Metazoa; phylum Chordata; class Lepidosauria; order Squamata; family Phrynosomatidae; genus Sceloporus; species Sceloporus undulatus. The sequence goes on along the minus strand of NC_056522.1, from coordinate 291,017,580 downwards.
GGCAATTGTGTCATGTTATTAAAGCAGAAAGTAAATTTGAAGTTCACTCAAGTTTACTTCCAGATTTTAAAAATTCTCCTAGACCTAAAACAGCCCAGATGGGCAAAATGTTGTGAACTAACCTCCTGCTGTACCTGGAAGCCACGGGAGGCATATATATATATGCGAGTGGCAGTGCACCACTCTGAGGCCTGGTGGGCAGTGTTTGGAGTTCAGGTAGTTGCTCATCCTTGTGCTGTATGCTGATCAGAAAATAATACTATATAGTAAGATAGAGCATGCAGTCTATACAGGCAATCCACAGTTCAGCTGCACCTTAAGGAATTTTGAGGTTCTATCAACTTATCCCCACCATGCCCTACCCAGCCCTGTCCTTACAGACTCTGAATTGAAAAATGTATTACAGACTAAGTATTCTTATTTATTTTTATGGGGTATTTTTGTATACTGCTTTGTGTGTTTATGAAGTGTAGAACAGAAATGTCTTACGTAATAGTAACATGATAATCAATACGTAGGTAATAAGAGAGATTACTAATGATCAGTTTAAATCTTGTTGATTCTGATGTGGTCTAAGACCTGGTCTGCATGGGCCAAATATAATGTCAAACCATTTGTTGTGGGAACAAAAAAACAAAACATCACACTTAAATTATTGCAGACTTGCTAAATGTTTTACAGCATAGGTGAAATGAAAATAATAATAAATTATTATAGGAGTCATAAACACGATTCATTGAAAGTTGTGTGATTATTCGAAAGTAATCATTGTAATGGAAACAATTACTGCTCCAGCCCCACCCTACTAAATCAGGAACCACACACATCCTTTCTCTCTCTCAATTCCTATTCTTGAAGTGAATGCGTGTATGTACTTGACCCACCTAGTGTTGTGAGGAACTAGGAGGTGCCAAGCTGCACTCTGACCACTCTGCTGCTGCCGCCAGTGGCTAAAGGTGTGGGGCTATTGAGACACAGTTTGGGAGGGTGATCTGCCTTGGACCCTGGGGCAGCAGCAGCTTCAGAGATATGAAGGAACCTCTTCTGTTGCTGGAATCAGTGTGCTTACACCAGACTTGATGCTCCAAGAGAAGCCTGTGCCAGCTCCAGCCACAGCCCCCCCCCCCCCCCCCCCCCCCCCCCCCCCCCCCCAACCATCAGTCTTCATCTTCCTTAACATAGAACCATAGGTGAGGAAAAAAATTAATTGTTAATTATTTTGAATGAAACCAAATGGTGAATTTATTTTGGGATTCAGAAACTTGGACAGCTCCTTTAAATTCTGAATTAAAACTCCTCTAAAGTCTAAATTAAAACATGTTATGGATTCACCTCCCAGTTGACACTGAAGCCACCAATTGCCACTAAGCTGAACTCTTTAAAAAGGGAGGGAGAAAGGGGAAAAACTATAAGACTAACTGATTTATATTTTTGCATAAGCTTTTGTGGATGTCAATCTACTTCAGATGCACTAAAGAATGAATACAAAGTGAACAGTGAATATAGATGCAGTACAGAGTGAATAGAACTCTGAATATATGTGGGATTGGGGAGATACACACAGCCTAACTCACCAATGCTGCTTTGAAATCACAGTGAAGTAGAACACTGTGCGCATATGCTGTGGAGCAGGGACTGATTATAACTCTCTTACATGATGTATTTTATAGTTGATGAAACAGATGTAGAGCTACTTAACATCAAACATTACTTTTTCATTTGCAGGAATCTGACAATGGGAAAACATACTTTGTGAAGATACATGCACCTTGGGAAGTTCTGACCACATATGCTGAAGTGCTGAACATCAAAATGCCCATCAAGGAAAGTGATATCCCTTGTGCTGTAGAAAACCCCTTTGACTGGTTATTTTGGCCATTTAGGCTACCTGAGATTGTTATGCATCCGGAACCAGACTACTTTACAGCCCCATTTAGCAAGGAAAGGCAGGAACTCTACCTCATTGATGATGAGAATACATTTTTCTCCCCATCTGTCAGGAACAGAATTGTGAGTACTTTTATTTTCTACTACTTCTAACACACATAGACCTAAATTGTGTGGTTAGCCTTGGGTAGGTTAGATTCATTGAACCAATTTGATTTATCTGCTGTGTCTGCCCCATTGGACCATTGGGCCAAAGTAAAAGAGAGAGAGAGAGTGTGTGTGTGTGTGTGTGTGTGTGTGTGTGTGTATTTTGAAGAAGTAGAACCTACACCCAGCATTTTATAAAATAAGTGGAAGGTGGCTTTTATTGGTCAAGACATGCACAGAAAGACATAGCACAACATATATGTTTTCATAATGCAAAGTGCTTGCCTTCACTCAGATATTTTCCCCTTCCCTTCAGTTTTATACAGAAATATTTCAAAATGTTTAACAATCAAAATGTCTTAAATTGGCTGACAGGCCTATTTTTGGAGTGTGAGAGGGAAAGAAAAGAGTTTCATATTCATACATGGCAGTGAAGTATATATTTCAGTTGGCAGGGAAAGTATGAGTTTTAAATAGTCTATTTGAATTTTCTTCCCTCTTAGGTTTTCTATATTTTAACAAGATGTCCCTATGGAACTGAAGAAGGCAAGAAAAAATTTGGCATCAAAAGATTGCTAAATAATGGCACATACACTGCTGCTTATCCTCTTCATGATGTAGGTAACTTAGTCACCCATTCTGTCAATCATTCATTTCCTAAAACTTTCTGGTTTTCCAGAGGAAACTGCACCATCTTGGTTTTTAATGACATGTTACTCTAGCTTGTACCAGATATAACATCCACAATTCTCTATAACTGTAACTGTTGTTGTGGAAGAGGCTTATAACACAAATATGTGAAGGCACATAGATGAGCTAAGGTAGTACTTGTGCATACTGAACATGTGAAAACAGGAAGAGGAGAAATATATTACAGTGCTGTAATATTGAGGTAATAATGTAACAATGTTGGATTAAACTCTAATGTCACAGTGCCCTCTGCTGGCAAACAGAAAGCACTTTGCAGGATCTTTTGCCTGTGTGTGTGTAGGTTGTTGTTGTTGTTGTTGTTGTTGTTGTTCTGTATTAGCACTAGTGATGTAAAATTTCTGAACATTTTGAAGCTGAAGGGACATTTTTCTTCTTTTTTCCAAGAAAAAAAAGCATTATTGGGGAACAATTGAAAAATGTATTACAGACTAAGTATCCTTTATGCAAAATGCTTGGCACCAGAAGTGTTCCATATTTCAGATTTTTTGGATTTTGGAGTACTTGTATTTGCAGTTACAGTTGGCCCTCCACATTTGCAGCGTTGACTTTTGCAGATTTGATTATTTGTGGTCTTGATTAATATATTCTCTCTAGAAAGCTTTTGCTCCTCCATTACAATTCTGCTGGAAGTTGACCATAGAGTTGTGCTGGAGAACCTACAAGTTTCTACAGAAAACACTTCTCTAGCTATTTGTTGGTCATCCAGCATGATTCTATGATCAACCTGTGGCAGATGTTGACCATAGAGTTGCACTGGAGGACCTGGAGATTACTAAAAAGGGGTTCTCTTAGGTAAAAAGAAGAGTGCTTTTTTATTTGTGGTTTTTCCACATTCATGGGGGGTCCTTCACCCCTAACCCCAGAGAATTTGGAGGGATCACTATACATAATAAGACATAATGAGCCTGGAGAGATCAAGTGTGTATTCCTGCCATTTCACAGATCCTCTCATCTCTCTCCAGCCACATTTCTCTCCAGTCTCACAAATACAATACTGGTATACACGATGCTACTTGTGTCATAGATCAAAAAGTTTTGGTTTTTTGAGTACTTCAGATTTCAGAATTCTGAATAAAAGATACTCAGGAACCTCTTTTATAGATTGAAAGTAATTTTTGTTATTTTAAGAATGTAAAATTCCTGTGTTGGAGTTCACTAAGGCAGTTATGAATGTGTAACTACCATAGCTACTTAGTTTCATAGCATCTCCTGGCCTAACCCCACCCCATCCCACCTTGACAGGCATCTATTTCTCTGTTTATCAGAAAGCAGCTGATTTAGATTCCCAATTCCTCTTATGAGCAATCTCCAGTGCGATAGGTGGAAGCAGGGTTCCTGTCACATTGGAGATCATTCTTACAGGGTGATGGTGGTGGTGCTGTCATTCATCTGCTTCCTGATCAACAGAACAGACCCCCCCCCCCCCCAAAAAAAAATCAGTTGCAGTGGCTGCTGCCTGGTAAATGGGGATTGGGAGACTGTCATGGTCCCTATGTATCCCCTAATCTCTTGAAAATATGAGATCGTGAATATGAACCAGTCACAAACACATAATTCTTTAAGTTATACAATTGTAACTGCCATAGGAGTTTATTATACCTGAGCGGAACCACCATGCTCCCATCATCCCAGCGTCATCCATCCATATTGAATTCTGACCACTTTATATAAATCAGACATAATTATCATGTTTGATATAGTAAAAGTACAATTTAGTCAGTATAGAACCACAAATTGAACTTTTAAACATATATACGGGGTTGTGTTTGTTTGCTTTTAGTATAAATAGAGCTATAAGGTCCCAAACTGTAATGAATACAGATTGTAACATTAACATTAATAAAAAAGGCAAAAATATTTTGCCTCCACCAATTCTTTTTAGTGTCAAGTAGACATAATGCACTTATTTCCATAAAATGAACTGAGAAAAGGAAAGAAAGACCAGAATTTGTAGTGATCTGATATTGAACATAGTCTTACATAACAGTCTTCATGTTTCATAGTTTTAGAGATAATTTTGGAGTAGTACATATGTGAAAAGTTTGTGTTAAACATTTTCTTGATCATTCTAAAAGAAAATACAGTCAGCCCTCTGTATTTAAGGATCGTATGTCCATGGATTCAAGCATCTGCAGTTTGAAAATATTTTAAAAAATGTATAAATTCCAAAAAGCAAACTTTGATTTTCCCATTTTATATAAGCCATTGTGTTTAATGGGACTTGAGCATCCACAGATTTTGTTATCCATGGGGGTTCGTGAAACCAAACTCCTGCAAATACCAAGGGCCCACTGTATTCCATAATCCACTTCTCTTTTGCTGCCAGCTCTGTTTTTTTCAGGAAAAAAAAATCAAAAAAATCAAAAAACAACCAAAAAAACCCTGTAATTTTCCTCAACAATTTTTATCCATTTCCCCTTAGATCTTCACATCTCAAATCTGACACACAATTCTTTTTTTAAAAAAAAAACTACATGTAGTACTGTGAATGTACAGATGAATGTTTCCTTCCCCCCTCTGTACAACCTGTTTGATACAAAGAAACATACTGAAATTATTCTGTTATTTTCTTCTCTCATTCTCCCTCCCTCTCTTCCTCTGCCTGCCTGCCTGTCATCTCCTTCTTCCAGGTATTTGGAGCAAACGGATATTGCAGAATGTATATTGCCATTTACTCTTCTGCTTGTTTCTCCTTTTATTTATTTGTTTACTCATACAGTGTCAGTACTGGAGGAAAGCAAATGATCCAAAGTGTGAAAATGAGAGATACACACTTTACAGGGAGTGGGCAAGGTTTCCTCGCTTTTTCAAAGAACAGCCGTTGGATCTTATCAGGTGAGGACTGTTGGCATTTTGATGGTCATGGAGATTGGAAGGGTTTCCACTGCACTATATGTCTAACATTCATTTTAAAAATGATCTATGCAAAAAAGTGCATAGAAGTCTTAATAAAACAGAGGTAGATATGTTGGACCATAACTGGTCCCCGCTCTTCAGGCAAAAGGTAGAGTTTAATGAAAAATATTGCCAAGAGATAAGGTGCTAAATCCATTATTGCACTAGTCATGATAAACTAGTGAGTGATGTATCTCCACCAGTGCAACCAGAATCTCTTCCTCTTACCTTCCCCATAGCCCTCTGTACCACCCAAAGAATCTGGTTGTGATATTTTCCAGCAATTGAGAGCAAATTTTGAGGACTGTTGAGGGAGACAGTAATTTTGTTATTTAGAAATAACAAAACATTCATGTCACTGCTGGATCTCAGCCTTTGATTCCACCATAGGACAAGCATTTATGCTGTCTCTATTTTGCACATACAGTATTATACAATCATGTTAGAGCCAGATTTACTTCACAAGTAATCCAAAATACTGCTTCATCTTCATCAGCAGCATTTATTAAACAACAAGGTATAAAACTGCTTTGATTTAATGTGTCCCTTTTATCTGGTGTTTAGCTGTGACAACTGCTTGTTGGATTTTGGACTGAAACACACTTCAGAAATAATCCAGTTTGAGTTCACTTTAACTGCCCTGGCTCAATGCTAGGGAATTCTGGAAACTGTAGTTTTATGAGGCAGCTAGCCTTCTCTGCCAGAGAGCTCTGATGCCACAACATACTACTGTGCACAGGATTCCCTAGTGCTGAACCAGGGCAGTTAACATAGTCTCAAACTGGATTAATTCTGAAGTGTGTTTTGGACCATTGTTTAATGCCATACAGTCTCAATATTGTTCAGCTCATTCTGAGGTCATTCTTTCACTAAAGGTGGTGTAATTTTGCCATTGCTTGACTGTAATTCCGGTGAGGAGAGAAAAAAACGGGTTGAGTGATGGAGAAGGAGAATCTTATATGACTGGGAGACATGTGAATGGAAACTAGATATGCTCTTAAAGTAATTATAGAACAAATATTTGCTTCAGTCACTTTGTAATGTTGGTTCCCTAGTTATACAGTTATACCTCAGAGTACGTCAAAATAATAATAATAATAATAATAATAATAATAATAATAATAATAATATTTAAAACCATTTTAACTGTTATGGCTCTATCTACAGAATCCTGGGATTTATAGTTTCTTGAGGCATCATCAGTCATTGACAGAGAAGGCTAAATACCTTATAAAACTACAGATCCATAGAATTCCATAGGATGGAGATACAGCACTTAAAGTAGTATCAAACTTCATTATTTCTACAGTGCAGATGCACACGTAGGCCCAGTACAAACAAGTGCTTTATGACACCCTGGGGCCAAAACTAGGGTTTGGAAGAGCAGAATGACCGCACACTTCCAAATCCTAGTACATAATGACAACACCATCATGGCAGCCTCCTGTCCACATAGGGGCTGCCATCATGATGCAAGCATGGCACAGCGCCCGCACATCATGGCACTGCGTTTGTGTCATCGACATGTGACAGTACACCAATGGCGCATTCATAGTATCTGCCACATGCACCAAAAAGAACCTGCTTTTAGTGGTTTCTTTTTGGTGTGGGGGGAGGCTGCATGGTTTGGCTGCTGCAGCCTCCCTCAGGAGCAAAAATGGGTGCCTCCAGCCCTCCCTTTTGGGGTGGTCTGTTGAAGATGTGTTCCTTCTTTAATAAATACTTTGGTACTAGAGGTAGAAATAACATGGAAATAATAGTGATGGTTCCTACATCACAAAAATGTAAAGCACTTCAACATATTTCAACAAACCTTTTATTTAAAGCTGACATGTATGCATATGTGAAATGAAGCAACCAGGTCAGGTATAACTCGCATTAGAAAACAAAAACATTTTGAACCTTCTAGAGACCATTTATTGATTGATTGATTGATTGATTTCATTTTTATGCTGCCTTTCTCCCAGCTAGATAGAAGACAAGAAAAAAAGGGGGGAGCCCAAATTCCTATAAAAAGTTTTTGTAAAACAGAACTTCTTTGTCAGAGTCCTTGTTAATGGAGCTTTGCCTGCAATTAGGATTTTATTACTGTAAACATACTAGCATTCCCTTAATGTTTGCCTGGTAGCTTCAAATGTAAATATTACCACTTATCTTTATTTACAGTTAACCTTTCCACATTCTTTTTAGAGAATGCTCACTACCTCTTGTGTTTCCTTATCTCACTACTTGATTTTCCTGCAGGAAGTATTATGGAGAGAGAATCGGAATCTATTTTGCATGGCTGGGTTTCTACACTGAAATGCTCTTCTTTGCAGCTGTTGTTGGTTTAATTTGTTTTCTCTATGGTGCCTTTACAATGAATGAAAATATGAGCAGGTAAGCGTAACTGACAAGTCAATTTATGATTAGCGTCTAATGAAAGCTGCCCTCTCCTCTCCATTGTTTGCTCTTTGGGGTCTGTTTTCATTTTTTCCAATTATTTTTCCAGTAGCTTTTCACACTGTGAAGTTACTGCTGATTCTGTGAGCTGCTTTGGGAACATGTTAGTCAAACATATAATACAGTTGCTGAACTATTTATTATATCTTGAGCATAACACTGCTTATAATTCTTCATAGAAAGAGGAATGGTTCATTTCATATTCCTGTATTTGTATGAAAGCACTTTTCATCTGCAATCCTGTCTAATTAAATGTAAGATTTAATTTTTGTCCTTTACAGCCAAGAAATCTGTGACTCCAGTATTGGAGGAGAAATTATCATGTGCCCATTATGTGATAAAAAATGTGACTACTGGAGGCTTAATTCTACATGTGAGTCTTCAGAGGTCAGTACTTTATTAAATGGTAAAGCTTTTTTAAAAAGATACTCATTTTTTCTAGTACTGCTTTTTTCAAACAATTGTTTGTGTTTCTTTTTCAGTACTCCCATTTGTTTGACAATGTGGCAACCCTCTTTTTTGCAATTTTTATGGGTATCTGGGGTAAGTATATTTGTCTTTCTGCTGAACAAAAGACCTTTGCATTTTAAGAAGAGCAACTCTAAATCCAAACCTTTGTAGTCAGTCATTAACAAATAAGACCTATTCACTTGCTCACAAAAATCAGTTAACAACAATATGCAGAGAACCTCCACATGATTTATAGGTGATGCAAGCCTTGTCTATAGTCACATTCTGGCCAAATATATATCTAAACAACAATTCAGAGGTTAGATCCAAAGGAAGTTTGTCAAGTTTTAGCATTGCTGGCAACAATGAAGCCATTTAGTAATGATTAACTTAGGGGCAACACAGACTGGCATAATATGCCGACTTGGTGTATGGTAGCATGGCGTTTTGATGATGCATGCCCTGATGCCACTTCCAAGCTGGTGTCATGCCCGCCGCCCAACCACACAGTGGGCAGCATTGTGGCACTCTAGCGGTGCAGCAATTATCTTTGAAGATATTCATGATTTTTGAACTATTTTTACACAGATAACAATGGCTGGTATCTTTTTAAGATGTTATAAAGGTGTAAGCTAGGCTTACAAACTCATAACTTTGCTATGGCCATGGCGCCATTGCTATGTCTGCTTATGACACACAAACCTATCCATGTTAAACTCTAGGCAGCCATACTAAGGGATGCTGGCAAGTGGGTCACTGAAAGATCATGCATCCAGCCCATCTCACTAGAAATCTGGGCTAGTTGTCAGGAAAGGTCTAGACACATCATCCTTCAGTATCCTACTTGCCAGGGCCACAAATTCAGTCCCTCGGTATTGCTGCCTGGATTTACAGTGGATTTTGGTGATTTGAATTGGGAAACAGAGCATAGCCACCACATTGTAACTATGGCCCAAGACAGACGAGTGGGGCGCGCCATCCTCGGGCCAGTTTTAGGGTTCTGGAGCATGCAGCATCTGCATGTATGGTGCCGTACATATGTGGTGCGCATGTACAACACAAGCGTGGCGCCACATTCACACCTCCAGGCGCCATGCTTGCATCATGGTCACATCACAGTGTGCCAATGGTGCACCGATGACATCGTCCCCATGTGCCAAAAAGCACCCATTTTTTTCTGGGTTTGTTTTGGTCCAGAGGGACCCCGCACAGTTTGGCTGCTGCGGCGTCTCTCTGGAGGGAAACTTGGTGCCTCCAGCCATCCCTTTGGGGCGGCCTGGAGAGCCCCTATGTGTCCAATGCAGGATCTCAGCCAGTGTGTTTTCTCAAATTTTGTTCAAAAAAGGTTTTGCCACCAAATTAAAAAAAATATATATCAAAAAAGAAAAAAAATCTTAGTAAGTAGACCATTGTATGTAATGTATCCTTTACCTCCCTAGTCACCTTATTATTAAGCATAGGTGATCCCAAGGTACAATCCTCAGTGTTGAAAAATAAGCAAACATCTGAACAAACCTCTGTCTCATGTCCCAAAATTGCAGATAAATTCCACACTTCAATTCTGAGTGAGGAAATTAATAATGGCCTCTTCAGAAGGAACTGAGATCCACTTTAGTATTTTATTTTAAAACTGTATAAATACCTAATTGATGCACACTGTATAAATACCTAGTTGATCACAAAGAAAGTACAGTATATTTAGTAGTGTGTATGTTTTGTACTTACCTACTGCGTATCCCATACCCTTGTTAGTTCTCATTTTATTTAATACTCTCTAATTGCAGTTACCCTTTTTTTGGAGTTCTGGAAGCGGCGTCAAGCTCGACTTGAATATGAATGGGATTTAGTTGATTTTGAGGAAGAACAGCAGCAGCTACAATTAAGGCCAGAGTATGAAGCAAAATGTACCCAGAAGAGAAAGAATCCAGTAACTCAGGTAATTGGGGCAGGAATTATCGGAATATTGAAATACAAACACCTGTTAGAGGTTGAGGGATACATTAAATTCAGCTACACATTAGAAAATTTTTAACAGTTGGTCCTGCATCTTAGTATGAAAGCTCTTTACTCTTTAGGATGGAATTGTGCCAAAACATTACAGACTGTCTTGATTCACCTGTGTCATTAGACGATACAGCTGTACAAATGTTCAAGAGTGAGATACAACTCTACAGAGTTTGAAAGATTACTTTTTTGGGCAGAAACACCCAGAATTTCCCTATTCACCATGGCTATACTACCTGGGGGATTCTGAGAGTTAACCATCCAGAAAAATAATTTCTGCAATTCAGGCATTAATACCTAACATATAGGATTCCAATTACTGTACATCTGTAGTCAAATATTGTATTCCATTGATGAAAGGTAGGCATCCAAATGAAAAATCTGGTTGTCTTTGAGGATTTGTCTGTAAGATACTTGCCCAGAATTCAAAATGACTTTGGCCTGGAACAGACAGGCCCTTTGGCATGTCCTGTTGACATGCTAGGGTTGCCTCAGGGCACCATTTCAAGACACCCCGCAACCCTAGCATGTGACGAGGGCATCAAAATGGTGGCGCCTTGTATACACAGGCATCGCTATTGTTACGCAAGTGCCGCACAGCATCCACACAGTGCCGCCACCGCAGTGTAGAAAGAACCCGCTTTTTGCAGGTTCTTTTTCTGCCAGCAGGAAGCCTCGCTGTTTGACGGCTGAGGCTTCCCTCCGGTGGAAAACCAGGCGCCAGCAGGCTGCCTTTTTTGGGCAGTCTGTACCCCGCCTTTAATAGATTAAATGCTGGGGCAAAACTAACAAAATGAACTTCAACAGGAAGAAATATATTTTAGGCAGAAAACAAATGAAATGCATAGATATAGGATAGGAGGACACCTGGCTTAACAAGACTCCCTGTGAAAGGGATCTAGGAGTCCTAATAGATTACAAGTTGAACATGAGTCAGAAGTGTGATGTAGCAGCTAAAAAGGTCAATGCAATTCTAGGCTGCATCAATAAATGTGTCTTTATCAAGGGAAGTAATAGTGCCATTCTACTTGGTTATTCAGGGCTCACCTGGACTACTGTGTCCAATTCTGGGCAACCCTCAATGAGATTGGGCAATAAGCAAAGCAAAGGCCACATTTAGATAAGCCAATATATTTGTGTGTGTGCGCACGCACACACGTAAGCATTCAAGTTGCCTTTTGACTTATGATGACTACATGAATTTTAGAGGATTTTCTTAGAAACGAATGCTCAGAGGTGGTTTTGCCAGCTCCTTCTTATGGAATACAGTCAGCCTTCCATATTCATGGCCTTGAGACTCACAATTTCAATTATTTGTGAGATCAAGGCTGATGATGCAGGCATTCTTCCTCCCTTTCCCTGCCTGACCTCTCCTTGGGCAGCCAGGGAGAGATCAGGGAGGTGAAGGCAGGAGGTGCCTTGGCTCCCCAAAGACTCTTCTCCTCCCCAATCCTCTCCTTAGGTAACCCAAGGACAGGATCAGGGAGGAGAAGGGTCTTGGAGGGGCCAAAGCACCTTTTGCCTTCTCTTCCCTGATCCTTTCCTTGGGATGACCAGATCGGGGAGGAGAAGGGTTTCGGAGGGGTGAAGACACCTCTTGCCTTGTCTTCCCCATCCTCTCCTTGAGTGCCCATGGAGAGGATTGGGTAGGAGAAGGGGCAGGGAGCCAATTAAAGGGACAGGAGGGTGGGGGGGAAAGGAGCACACCCCTACTCCTCTTCCCCCACTCACCCTTCCCTTTAACTGGCTTCTGAGTGGAGGATGGAGTTATTCATGATTTTTCCATATTCACAGTGGTCTCGTTCCCCTAACCCCACCCCACCCCGAATATGAAGGGAGGACTGTATAGCCTATAGCAACTGGAATTCATTGGTGGTCTCCCATCCAAGCAAGTACTAAGCAGGGCTGACCCTGCTTAGCTTGCAAAATCAGATGGGATCTGGTACCTTTAGAATATGTACACATCTTTTATTTGCACATACAACTCTTCCTTCCATCCCCCACAGCATATGCAGAAACAAAATTTAGAAATCTCTAGTTAACCGAAATATCCAGTTTTATTTGGCAATAGCAACTGAGTTTTAAATTAGTTTAGGTTCTTGGGTTGCTCCATAGCTAGAATTATAGTTTCTGGTTTGAACAAGAGACTGTATTACAGTCAGTTGGGAGTCTTCTTGATTTGTATATGTGCACTGTGAAAGGAGGAGCAAAGAAGAAATGTATCTATCCAAAACAATTATGCATATCTTTGGTTTTCACGAGTCCAATGTAGCACTTATGTTGGGTGATTGTTAATAAAACATTCTGCATTTCTTTAATTTTTCCTTTTTAAACTATCTGGTCTACCATTTTAGGAACTAGAATTGGTTAAAAGGAAGAGCTTACATGACTATGGGAAACTAAGCTTGTTGTATTTTGGAGTATTATTTTGGGTAAGACAGGTCTACAAGATCTCTGCAGCTTTGAGTGGCAACTAATGAACTGAGACATTTCTTCAAGTGGGAAAGCAAAAAACATTTTTTTTAAAAAAAATTGATAACTTGGAAGATAATAGTGAATGAAAAAAGTGTGTTTGATTAGAAGTTATGAAAACTGAAAAAGAAAAAAGCTGCATTCAATTCCAGCATCTCCCTTCACTTTGCAAAACTGGAAAGGAAGAAAACAAATTAGCCCTCTTTATCTTCCTTTTCAATGGGCAGATGTTCTTGATTTTCACCTTTCTATCCATGTATATTGTCCACAGGGTTGTCATGAGTCAGAGTCTACTTGAGGGCAGCTAACAACAACAATATTGTTCATTGAGACATCCATTCCTATCTTTCCCCCATAAGAGGAAATGTGCTGCAAATACCCTCTTTAAAGGGTATTAGAGTGGTTTTCTTGGGGTGTGTTTGCTTTCTCACAATGGTTAAGGTTGCTTTCTGCAGTGCTCAGTATAAGATGGGTGGTTACATGTGCTATGCTTGCTTGACTGTTTCAGGAGCTGGAGCCTTATTTGCCCCTAACTAGTCAGGCTGTGCGGTTCTGCATCTCAGGAACTACAGTGTTGTTCTGGGTGAGCATCCTTTTGAATCATCACTTTAGCACATACTTAACCATTTTAAGCTTGACTTTGCTTTGCACCTCTTTTTTTTGGGTGTGTTGCTTGCTATAAGGGCTGTGGACTTAATTTTTTTTTTTTACTGTTCTCCTGCTATCACTCAAGGCACACATTGAGTCATATAATTTAGGAGATAATTCTTCAGAAATTGTAAACTGGAGGCTAAATTTCCCAGAACGTTTTCAGTTGCCTGAAAGCACTATTATAAAATTTACTATCATAAGCATTTGTCATTTAACTTGAGACCAAATCTCTTTACCTTAACGGTCTGGAAGAATTGAATCATGGATTATATCAATTCAGTATAGACAGTTGAACTTTCCAATATGTAGTTGTACCCATGTACATCTTCAATTTCAAGACAAGGAAAGGAAAGTGCTCTAGCGTTTGGAAAATTGAGACAGAACACAGTGTTTATAATCTACATAAGGAATGTCCAGCTCCTCTAGTTGTAACAGACTACTGATGCATTTTGAGATTTCATTCCTCTTGTGTGGCTTGCATGAATTTGCATGGTGTACTTGTAGTCATTCTAAATATTCAGAATAAATCAGAGTTACAGCTCTGTTGAAACTATCACTTTAGACATGAAAGTGGGTGCAAAAAAAGAAGTTCAGTTATTTTAGAAAATTAGAACATTGTGGGAAAGAACCTAACTTAGTGTTCTGACTGATTTGCTATTGTTCTATTGGAAAGAAGGATATGTGCAATACAGGAGTATTTAAATATACAGTTCTTCTCCTGCTTACAGTCTGAAGTGATACCATCACTGATGGGATCATATTATACTATTATTAATGATATGTAGTTTGGATCTTTGGGTCTTGCCTACTCCAAAGGGGTAAAATGATATGATATCAGTGTCCTGTGAATTACCAGTGGTTGAATGATATGATATCAGTGTTCTTACATCTCTGTGGTTTCTCTCAGATCTCTTTGATCATAGCAAGTATGATCGCTGTGATAGTCTACCGCCTTGCTGTTTATGCTGCTTTTGCTAGCATAATGGAGAACACTCAAACTCTGCAACCCATCCGAGGTTTATTGACACCACAGCTAGCCACTTCAGTCACTGCATCATTACTGAATTTTGTCATCATTATGATTCTGAATTTCATATATGAGAGGATAGCCATCTGGATCACAGATATGGGTAGGTATGTTGCATGAAGTCTGAAAGGACAGATATATACTCCACACACACACACACACACACACACACACACACTAATGGTGACTCATTTGGCACCTGGAAACAGAATCAGGTGTAGGTTGGTAGCTAGCATCCCTGAGAAAGAGCTTTGGAGGTCTTCCTCTATATCATGTGGCTTTGGTCCTAAATTGTCCACAGCTTCCATTCCAACTCTATAATCTTAAAATAAGAGTTTGGGCATACATTATTGCAGTGGATTAACTGTGCTTATACCATCTTACCAGTTTTATCACAGGAGAAAATGAAGAGAGAACTCAAACAAGATCCATTTCTTCTCATCCACTGATTACAGAATCCATAATTTACCATTTTTAGTCTAATTGTGACAGAGAGAGAGAGAGAGAAATGTGAGACAGGTAGACAAACAGAGAATAGGTCTTTCATGAGTTTCCTTTCCAGATGTAACATTGTGGACATGTGTCAACCACCTCTGTAAGAATTTACTAAAGCTCTGTTAATCTTGTAAATTATAAAATGGCATGCTACACTGTATTATAATATTCTTTCTTGAGAGAGGGAGTTATTTTTCATGCATATCCTTTATATGCAAGTAACAGGAACAATATACATCCCCATCCACAAAAAAGGAGACTATGTAGAATCAATCATAGCATTAATCTCGCACTCAACCAAAATTATGCTCAAAATTGTGCAACATAGATTCCAATCATACATGGACAGAGAAATTCTAGATTTGCAAACAGAATTTAGGAAAGGAAGAGGCACTACAGACCACAGTGCTAACATACAATGGCCAAAGGAGTGTACCAAAGAATTCCAGAAAAAACTCAGCATGTGCTTTATAAACTACAATGCGTCCTTGGTATATGCGGGGGATCCGTTCCGCCCCCCCCCCCCGCGTATACCAAAATCCGTGTATGCTCAAGTCCCGTTGTTCCCAATGGCGGCGCGCATGCACGCGCGCCGCCATTGGGAACAACTTCCCTCCCTCGCCTTTCCTCCCCCCAACTCTTTCCTTTCCTCCCTCCCTCCTTACTTACCTTTTCGTCGCCGGTGCCACGTCGCTGCTGCCGCCGCCTCAGCCAGAGCCGGGGGGAAGGCCGGATGGGGGTTTTGGAGGCCAAGAAGCCTCCAGCCTGCCACCCGGCCCGTCTGCGGCGGCGGCGGAAGCAGCGGAGCACCAGCACCAGAGGCCTCTTCGGCCCCCACTCCGCCGCCGCTGCCGCTGCCACCAGCACCTCGCAAGGGCGGGGGTGTGGCTGGAGGCCTCTTGCCTCCAGTGTGCCACTCGGCCCCTGCATCGAGGTGCAGGCGCCGGGCAGGAGAGGGGCCAAAGAGGCCCCAGGCGGCCTCGGCCCCTCCTCCGCGGCGCCGCCACCGCTGCCAGGAGAAAGGCCGGGTGCTGCCCTGGAGGACTCCAGGAACAGCACCCGAAAACACACCCACAGCCTCTCCCCCGGCAGCGATGGCGGCGGAGAGGGGGCCTCTGGCGCTGGTCCTCCAGCACCAGAGGCCTCCCCTCTGCGGCTACAGCCAGGGTAAAGGCCTGGTGCTGCTCCTGGAGTCCTCCAGGAACAGCACCCGGCCTTTCTCCTGGCAGCGGTGGCGGCGCCGCGGAGAGGAGGAGGAGGAGGCCGAGTGCCTGGGGCCTCTTTGGCCCCCTATCCGCCACCGGCGCCTGCACCTCGATGCAGGGGCCGAGTGGCGCACTGGAGGCCAGGAGGCCTCCAGCCCACCACCCGGCCCTTGCACAGAGGTGCTGGTGGTGGCGGCGGAGTGGGGGCCGAAGAGGCCTCTGGTGCTGGTGCTCTGCTGCCACCGCCGCCGCCGACACAGAAGGGCCGGGTGGCAGGCTGGAGGCTTCTTGGCCTCCAAAACCCCCACCCGGCCTTCCCCCCGGCTGTGGCTGAGGTGGCGGCGGCAGCAGCAACGCAGCACCGGCGACGAAAAAGTAAGGATGGAGGGAAGGAGGGAGGGAAGGAAAGAGTTGGGGGGAGGAGAGGGGAGGGAGGGAAGTTGTCCCCAGTGGCGGCGCGCGTGCATGCGCGCCGCCATTGGGGACAACCTCCGGATTTGCCATGCGCGTATGCTCAAATCTGCGCATGGCAGATCCGCATACAAGGAGGACCGACTGTATAGTAAAGCATTTGAATGCATAGATCATGAAAAACTATGGAAGGCTCTTAAAGTAATGGGAGTGCCACTACATATGATAGTCTTGACGAGAAATGTCTACTTAGGACAAGAGAATACTGAACAGAACATGGAGAAACAAACTGGTTCCCAATTGATAAAGGGGATCAGGTAAGGTTGCATTGTATCACCCTACTTACTCAATTTCTATGCAGAAAATACCATACAAAGATCAGGCTTAGATTAAGGAGAAAGAGTGAAGATAGGAGGAAGGAATATCAGCAATCTAAGATATGTGGATGACACCATACTAATAACAGAAAACATCACAGACTTGGAACAGTTATTAATGAAGGTCCAAGAAGAACGTGGAAGGATAGGCTCACTGCTGAACAAAAAGGAAACAAAAATAATGACCACATAGGATCTACATAAATTCAACCTAGACAATGAAAAAATCAAACAGTAAAAGAGTTCCCCTACCTTGAATCAAACATTGATCAGAACGGTAACTGAAGTCAAGAGATAAGGAGGGCGGGGGGACTAGAAATGGGAAGGGCAGTGTTGTAAGAACTAGACAAGATCCTAAGATAATGAAAACCTTCAGAATAATTCTGAAATAAATCCTTTCTACTATAAGATGATCTCCAGTTAAAATCAGCAAAATTATATTTTGCTTTCATTTTATAAAAATAAGCTGCTGGCAGTTGCATTCTGTTGTAGATGTGTTACTTGGTACCTTCTGCTGGTAAGAATGTCATTCACAGTCTCACAGTGTTATACAGAAATAGCTTTCTCTCACAAGACTACTACTACTATTTTTTTATGTTTTAAAAAACTCATAAAAAACAGTTACCTCACTGGTGGCTTGCTGAGCTTGTCAGTGGTGCAAAATGTACGAAATCTCTGTTTGTTTGTTTTTGAATTTGCAGAAATCCCAAGAACTCACCTTGAATATGAGAACAGACTCACTATGAAGATGTTCTTGTTTCAGTTTGTCAACTATTACTCTTCATGTTTCTATGTGGCTTTCTTCAAAGGGAAGTTTGTGGGGTATCCTGGTCTTTACACATATATGTTTAACCAGTGGAGAAACGAAGAGGTGTGTAATCATTTTTCAACTGAAGCAATCATCCAGAATTTCATCATTATAGTACAGAAATCCAACATCATGTTATCAATTAAAATGCACTTCAGTTTTTTGTGGGTTTTCGGGCTATGTGGCCATGTTCCATAAGAGTTTATTCCTGATGTTTTGTCAGCATCTGTGGCTGGCCTTTCAGGATGCCAGCCAAGATGTGGCCAAACGTCAGGATAAACTTATGAGAACATGGCCACATAGCCCGAAAAACCCACAAAAAAACTATGGATGCAGGCCGGTGAAAGCCTTTGACTTCACATTAAAGCACTTGTTTTTCAGGTGCTGGTGGTGGGGAGTTTGCATTTTCTCTATGACGCTGGCAATAGTGTGTGTGTATTTACAAAGTGGAAATACACAACTGAAGATTTCCTTTGAAGCTTACTTCTGGCTATCTGAAAATGTGGTTGCCCTTCCTGTGTGCATCAAAGTAAGCTGTTGAGTTTTTCAAAACATAAGGCCCAAACAGACAGGCCAAAATAAAGCTGCTTTGGGTCACTTTGGAGGTATCCTAAGAGGCCGGAAGCTGCACCAAAGCCATGCTCCAGTCCTAAGGACTGGAGCACGGCTTTGGCACAGCTTCTGATCTCTTAAGATACGTGTGTCATTTAAACAGCATACCTCCAAAGTGACCTGAAGTAGCTTTATTTTGGCCTGTCTGTTTGGGTCCATAGAATCAAATAGTAATATTCTGCTGTTCTCAGTAGCCTAGTCTCTAACTTGAGCACTGAGGAATTTGACTAGTTTTTCATTTCCAAGTAATAAATGTGTACTATAATTCATTACCAGATTTTATGGTTCTATGTCATTGGTTAAGCTGTCTTAGTGACAAAAGAACCAGCAAAATGGCATCTGGGATGAAAAACTAGGAGACAGAATTGACAAGGAACAGTCATCCAGGGCCAGAAAACAGAGATACAGAATTACCTGTCAATTTTAATTCATCAGCCAAATGCTAGGCTACTAGCTTCTGTTATTTGGAACAGGTACATAGTATATGTTAGTGACATAATTTTACACACACATACACTGACAAGTTTGTGTTACCTTGATTTTCCTGGATACAAGAGGCCCCGTTCATGTGTGTTCCTGGTATTATCAATACAGCCAGAAATTTTTTTCCTCACTTTTTGTGCTTGCAGACCTGTCCAGTTTAGATTAGACAGATACTCTAACAGTTTGGCATCAGTTATTTTTTATTTATTTTTTACAAGTGAGACAAAGATTGATTGTACAAACTTAATATAAACATAAAATTATTATCTATTTATCTAGTATAGTAAATATAATAATATGAAAAAAGAATAAAGAAAATTAAAGAAAAAAGAAAAAATGTAAAAAAGAGAGAGAAAGATAAAGGATAGTCATTGACAAAAAGATTAAATAGGGAAGATGAACAGAAAGAAAGAGAGAGAAAAGGAAAATAGGAATTATAGAATTGAAAATTAGAAAAAGAGACTTCCTTCATCCAATAAAATCCTTTAGCATTCTCTTCATGCTTCTTACCTAATTTCACCTTAACATTTAATTACAAAAAAGCAAAAACAAAGATCCTCACTTAAATCACAATGATTATCTTGAAATATTAAATCCTACTACTTATAACATATACTGATGCTTCTTATATGAGCCTATTCAGTCACTCTTTAAAACCACAACTCATTATGTCTCCATATTCATTGCTTATATATCTTATCAGCTGTTCCCAACTTTGCACAAAAGTATCCACTTTATTCACCTTTAAAAGACATGTCAATTTATCTAAATTAGCCAAATCTAATAGCTTTATTAGCCAATCTTGCAGTATTGGAGCAGAGGAATTTTTCCACATGCTGGCATACTCTAACCTTGCAGCTATTATCATATAAAATAATAGTCTTTCTTTTGATTTGTTCATATTCGTATCCTTTTCTATCATAGTCAGTAAGTACAATTCTGGGCTCATATTTAATTTCACATTCAAAAATTTTTCAATTTCTATATGAATTGATCTCCAAAATGTTTTAGCTTTTTTACAAGTCCACCATTGGTAATAGAAAGAACCAATTTCGTTCTGGCCTTTCCAGCAATTTGGATTCATTTTTTTTACACATTTTTGATAATTTAGCCAGAGACAGGTGCCATCTATAATGCATTTTTAAAATATTTTCTCTTATATTTTGCACTAATGTGATCTTGCTTGTTGTTTTCCAAACTTTCTCCCATTTGTCTATGTCAATATTATGACCAATGTTTATTGCCCATTGAATCATCAGCTCCTTGATAAATTCATCTTCTGTATCCCATTTTAATAATATTTTAGAAATATTAGAAAGGGTTTGCTGTTTTTCCTTTATTAATTTTTTTTCTAATTCAGTTAAATTGCTCTGCCTTCCATTTTTTTAAATTTCAATTTTTAATTTTTCTCTTAATTGTCTAAATAATAACCAGTGGCCCTTAAAACCCTTGTCTTCCAATTCCTCTTGTGTTAGAATTTCAATTTGATCTTCCTGGTATTTAATTAAATCACCAAATTTTATCCATGTGTTTTCCATAAAATTTTATTTATTATACATAGCCTCATGTGGGGAGATCCAAGTTGGTGTTTTGGGTTAACATCTTTCCTTATATATCTTCCACACCTTTAATAGAGATCTTCTAATAAAATGATTATTAAAGTCTTTATTTACACTTTCATAAATAGGCATGCCAGCCAAACCGTAACCCACCCTTTTCCAATTTTAACAAATTTGTACTTTTTAACATGATCTCATCTTGGATCCAAACTAAACAGGCCGCTCTATAATACAATTTTTAAATTTGGTAGTCCTAGTCCTCCCCTTTCTTTAATATCCTGTAATAGTTTTATTTTGATTCTTGGTTTTCTTCCAGCCCAAATGCATCTTGACATTTCCTTTTGCCAATCATTGAAAACTTTTTCATCATAAATTATAGGGATTGTCTAAAATAAGTATAGTAGTTTGGGAAGTACATTCCTTTTTATAGATGCATTTTTTCCATTTAGTGATAATTTTAAATCTTTCCATTTCATTAAATCCATTTTAATTTTTCTCCAATTTTCTCATAATTATTTTTAAATAAGTCTGAGTTTTTTCCTGTTAATGCAATCCCCAAATATTTTGTCAGTTTGGCATCAGTTATGAGGTTACTCTCTCAGCAGTTCCAGAGACATAAGTATATGTTATTATTTTCTTAATTCTTAATCTCTTTTAGGAAGGTAGGTCCTAAAAGAAAAGAAATACTCAACATAAACTATGAGTAAGGTCAGATCTCCCTTCCTTAAGAAACTGAAAAATAAGAAAATAATACTGCATAAAAGTTATCACTTTAACTATACCCACGATAGACAATTGGTTTCAGAAAGTGATGGAAATGAAAGAGTTAGACAAATTAACAATGTTGATTAATAACAAAAATAAGGAAAAGAATTTAAAGGATTGGGACCCAATAGAAAAATACTGGTTTAAGAAATGTAATGTAAATGAAGAATTGTTATAAGAAGCAATATTACTTGAAAGTTAGAACAGATAAAGGATATAAAGGACTTTGGGTAATTAGGATACCTAGAAGAAAAGACAGAGACAAGAAATGAAATGGTAGAAACTAACATAAAGATAGATAGGTAAATTATCAAGGTTATTCTGGACATATTTGATACTCCACAAAATGTTATAATTTTTGACTTTGGATATATGAAAATTAGGCAAGGAATTGAACGTAATAAGAGGGAATCAATAAGCCAATGTATTATGTATCACCTTGTTTTGTTATCACCGCAAGAATTTAGCTGATGTTACTTCTTTTATTTATTATTTGTGTTCAATATTAAGAGTTAATATATGTACAAATGGAAATAAATCTCAATAAAGAATATATGTATATATATGTATGTATGTATGTATGTAGTCATCACTTTAAAAAACTATGTTTTTCAAATGACAGACCAGTTGCATGTTTTGTTACTTTTCTTTCGTTAGTGTGATCCTGCAGGATGCTTGATAGAATTAACAACACAGCTTACCATTATCATGGCCGGCAAACAAATTTGGGGCAATATCCAAGAAGCCTTTGTACCGTAAGTTATGCACTAATGTCAAGTAAACCACCTTTTTAAAACAGAGCAAAAATTAATGTTCCATTGTGTGCACTTAGTTCAGAGTAAAGGTATAGTGCAACCATATGGAACCATAAGTGTCAGGTATCATAGAATCATAGAATAATAGAGTTGGAAGAGACCACAAGGGCCATCCAGTCCAACCCCCTGCCATGCAGGAAATCCAAATCAAATCATCCCTGACAGATGGCCATCCAGCCCATCATAAGGAATGCTGACTTGTAATCTCTCCTCTTTAGTCTTTCGTTGAACTCACATGCAGTGGAGGGATGGATCTGATGGGGCACATGGTGGCAGGCACAGGGTTGAGCCAATTGAAATAACCCTGTTCTTTTGTTTTATCTTATTGTAATTGTGCAGTTTGATATTCTGAAAATGATGATTCTGTAATATGGGCTTTTCATGCCTTGTCATTGTCTCTTATGGAACAAATGATTTGAAAACACACAGGTGTTTTGTCATACACCAGGTGTTTTGATACAATACTCTCTCCTCTTGTTTTGGGTTTAATCTGGAATTTGCCCTATCTTGTATTTCTGTCTTCCCAAACCACAGGTGGATATGGAATTGGTGGGGCCGTCGAAAAGCCAGGAGCAATCCAGAGAATTTATACAGTCGATGGGAGCAGGACCATGACCTGCAGACCTTTGGAGCTTTGGGCCTATTCTATGAATACTTAGAAATGGGTAAATACAAATGGTGGCTATGATGGGGAAAGCACTGCTGTTAGAGTTCCTGCCAACATGAGGCTTGTAAACTCACATTATTTTGGCCCAGTACTCATGTTGAACCAACAAGTTCACCATGAGCAACAAATAATTCAGATACCCATGTAACTATAAGAATTCACCTCTTTGGAATAGAACTTGCTAAACTTGGACTGTTCAAAGCATCATGTTTATAAAGGGTTATGTATGCATTGTAGCTTTGTGGTTTTGTATGTCATTAACCATTAAGAAAAAGTTGACTTCTTTGGCACAAAACACAGTGCAGTTACATAATAACAGTAGAAGACATTCCACCTCCCCATCCACCCACCTACACATTTTTGATGTGTAATTATCACCATTTTCATATCTGTAATCTCAAAACAGGAATAAGATTACTTTTAATTAACCTTTAACACAGACTTAATGTGTAATAAATCCCATTTTATCTGTTCACAGAAGAATTCAGTCTGACCCTTTATAGACATAACTTATCTGGACTGTGTGTGAGAAGTAGATGGTGGGAGGCTGTTACATTGCAGTTTTACATAGTAGCCAACAGATGGCACATAGCAGCTAAGAAGAACATTGTTTTTGAAATAATGCTGGAATGACTGTTGCTTTATCTTTGTTTTGCTGGCTGGCAAGAAGCGAGAAGCAGTAATCAAAGTCTCAGAAACAATAGCAGCAATTCAAGCAAGGCTGAGATAAACATTTTGCCTGCAAACATGATGCATGTAGTAAGTACATGCTAGCTGGTTTGCAGTTAAATATATGCTGTTTGAACTTTTATTCCCTGTGCTAATGAATTAAAATACTGGGATAATAGGCCAACTTCCAACTTTTTATTATAATATTTTATAGACGAAATTGTTGTCCAAATGTTGTTGTTTTTAATTTATTGTTAGACACTTTGAATCCCAGTTGAGACAAAGGTAAGATATAAATCCAATAAGTAAATAAATAAATTTGTGAGTATATCTGATCAGTGAAAAACACCTACAAACCTTGAAGAAGGTGAAATGTATAAGAGTAGTGTAACTGAACTGCGGCCATGAAAATTTAAAATTCAAGGACAGAAGAGATTACTATAGAATAAAAAGAATATTGCATTGTTCCTTGTGTTTTTATATCTGTTATACCCTCTTCTGTCTGGCCACCACAGAATTGATCTTCCATTATTTCCTAAAAACCTGTATATCTCCTGATTTCTATTTTAAAATATTCTAACCTGGTGTGGAAGTACTTGCCTACTTTTCCACCAATGCTCAGAAGGACAGATGACAGATGGGTAAAAAGAAAATGGAGGAGGTTGATTAAGGAGGAAATAATGTACAGTTATTTTGGTAAAAACGTCTTAGAGCTGCTTTTGAAGCATGATTGCAGCACAAGAGCTTGCCAAAAGCCAGTAGATGTAGTTCAGATATTGGACTACAACCCTCATCATTCTCAGTCATCGTGCTGGCTGGTGAATAAGATTTCTTTTGTCTAGCACATCTGCAGCACTTTCATTAGAGATGAGAAAGGTAGAGGTAAATGCTTTATAGAATCAGTGAGTTTCTTTTATAGTTTACATTTTTTTCTGTTACACTTTTTTCAGAGAACTGCAGAGGCTGCGTTTTTTGTGGGCGCGGTATATGCAGCTTTCAGCATATGCTGAAAGCCATGCTGGAAAGCCCCTTGTGCACCCTGGAAGAAGTAATGGGGCATGCACTCATGGTGCACGTGTGCTGCCATGCAGATACTGCCACACAGTCGCAAGCCCCATTACTTCTAATGGGGCTCCAGCACACCCAGAATTTCCCTTACGCAGAAGGATCCGGAAAGAATCTCCGCGTAATAGGAGGGTGCACTGTATTTTTATGCTGAAAATCATCTAGCATACTCAATCTGTGTTCACATTCTAAATAAATAACCATGAGACTGTGCAGACCACCCTTAAGGAGCGGCCTGCAGCCACCTCCAGTTGTGCCGGATCAGGGCTGCAGCATGTTTACATGCTGTGTCATGTAAACATGTGGAATGGCGTCATGCTGCCATGGGGATGGAGTCAGGGCATGCGTCGTATAGACACCACGCCCCAACTCTGACCCCAGGCCAACCTTAATGGCTGATCTGCACAGCCCCTACAACTACTTTTAAAGCTGAACTCTTCCGTTTTATCTCAGAAACATATGCCCTCTTTTCTCCAGAATACTTGCATAAATTGTATTGCTTTCTGCCACATGCTTATGCCTCCAATTAGTAAATTGTTTGTGTCAGTGAGTATGATTTTAGGTTACCTTAAAATATTTACTTTTTTTTTTCTTTTTCATACAGTCATTCAATTTGGATTTATTACTCTGTTTGTGGCCTCTTTTCCCTTGGCCCCACTCCTTGCTCTGATGAACAATATCTTGGAGATTCGAGTTGATTCTTGGAAACTAACAACCCAGTATAAAAGACCGGTGGCAGCTAAAGCACACAGCATTGGTATTTGGCAGGAAATCCTGAATGGGTTAGCAATCTTGTCCGTTGTCACAAATGTAAGTTACGTTGTTTTTTTTAACAATAAAAATACTAACAAGCAAGGCATCTGTCTTATACATTGATCACACTACAAAATTTGGTAGTATCAACATTTCCTCAGGGGTCAGTGCTAATTGTAATTCTGTGATGCTGATCTAAGGATGGGCAATCTCCAGATAATGATGAGCTGCAATTACTATTATTCTGAAAATGTGGACATAGTGCCTGGGACAGGTGGATCTGACAGGTGGATCTTCATCAAGAAACTACAGGTTGCATAATGCTGGGATAAGTGATGCACTTCAAGAAAATCACATTTCTGTGATACAAACAATAATAAAGACGTAGCATTAACAAAGCTGCTTATGCTTTAAATCTGAGTTTAGATTTAACTAGCAGGCTGAGAAGTACACATGGGACATCCAAATTAAGGGAAGGAACTTTCTCCTTACTTTCTTGGAAATTTTTAGTCCCCACATTGGACTGAATAACAAGATATATCCAATCTCTCCATATATAGTTGTGTTTCTTGTACTGCCATTTGCAGATGGTGAAAAATTAGTGCCATGCCTTCTCTGGTGCTTCCTGAATTGTGGCTCAAAACTGGATATACTCCTAGAGCCTTTCATTCAGATTGAAGATGTGACTCTTCTGGAAAACATTTATTGCTAATTAATAGCAGCCCAACCATGTATTTCTATGTTGGGATTTAAACTGCAATAGTTGATTGTTTATATTGGTTGTGTTTAATTGCTGAATTATGAGCAAAGCTTTATTTTACAAAATGTCTGGGGGGCTCTGGATGATGTAGCTGTAGATATTGTAGTCCAAACAAATACCTTCTCCATGTTCCTTTTATCACTAATTTCTTCTGCTAAATCTTTAATGCTGTATATGCATTGAAGAAATAATTCAGTTTGACACCACTTTAACTGCCAGGGTTCAATGTTATGGAATTCTGGGAATTGTAATTTGTTGTGGCAACAGTGCTCTCTGACAGAGAAGGCCAAATATCTCATAAAATTACAATCCCCAGAATTCCATACTGTTGAACCACGACAATTAAAGTGGTGTCAAACTGGATTATTTCTGTAATGTGAATGCAGCCTAAGATAATTAATTGCCAGTGGCCATGCTGGCTGAGGGATATTATGAGGTAACGTTCAAAAGTCAGTCACTTTTTCAAGCACTGCTTCTGAGAGTTTGATGATAACTGTAGTAGCCGCAGCAGCAGCAGCAGCAGCTCCTCTCATTGCTTTGGGTGTGATGGGATAGAAAGAGGAATGGTCACCCATAACCTTCTTGTCTGAGTGTGGTTTTGTACCCATGGTTTCATAATCATTCTATTAAGCTCTGTTGTATCATTTTGACTTTCAGTCAGCCTATTATATATAGTCATATTTTATATCCTCCTTTTCTACAAAATTGGGACCCAAAGCAGCTCACAGTTTAAAAGAACAATACAATATTTGGAAAAAGTAAGAATTTATTCCTAGTAACAAAATAGGTATGTGTTACAAAAGTTTAGGGATTTCTTTTCTTTCTTTCTTTTTTTTTTATGATCACTTGTGGCTATCACAAGTGTATTTGGGAAATCAAGTCAGTTCGACTGTTAGCAGGCTAGTATGCTTTGTGCACTTACTTGTAGGTAAAATGCAGCATGTCCAGTTCTAAATCAAATCAGTTTTTTCTCATCCTTAGCATAATGGATACTTCATTTAGTGTGAGGAGAATGAATTTATGTAACAGAGCACAATTTCTTTTCTGTAGGCATTCATTGTAGCCTTTACATCTGATATGATCCCTCGGCTGGTGTATTATTATGCCTATTCTACTGATCCTGATTCACCTATGAGTGGATATATTAATGACAGCCTCTCCATATTTAGAATATCAGATTTTCGAGAGAAAAACAGACCTGATGCAAACCCAGGCAACTTTACAAACTGCAGGTAAGTGCTAATCATGTTTGCGTTTGTATGTATGTATGTATGTATGTTTCTATAATAAATGATTTCACAACTGTATTAGTCTTAAGCATAAAATTCACACCTTAACCCACATTATGCTTCATTTTGTAAGATAAAAGATGGGCCTCTTTAACCATCAGAATATGGGTTTTGTTTTATTACAGGAACTGCAAGGGACATATTTGTCTTCTTGCAGACAATGTATAAATATATTGATCAACTCATATGATAGAAGAAAAATACAAGAGGAGGCAAAATTATGAAAGTCTAGTGATTTTAGCTTTTCAATTTTGCCTTCTCACATACATTTACAATAAGTCAGCCTAGAAGTGGTGTATGCAGTGCTAATGTAGTGCTAATCTTGTGGTTGCCACTGAAAACTGCAACCTCATGTTTATCCCCCCCACACACACACACACACACTTTCATGTAGGGTAAAAGAAACATGTGACATAAGATCATTACATAGAATCATATAATGTTAGAGCTGGAAGAAACCACAAGGGCCATCTACTCCAACACCTGACATTCAGTAATGCACAACTAAACTACTCCTGAAAGATATCCATCCAATATTTGCTTAAAGACATCCAAGGTGAGGAGCCCACCACTTTCTGACACTATCTATATCACTGTTGAACAGCTCTTATAGTAATGAATGGACAGTGTCTGGGGAGGAGTACAAGATGGTGTTACTCTTTTACTACATATCAATTGGTGGCCTTTCACTCTACACAAGTATGATGCTATGATTCCATTAACTGATATGGTTGCTTCATATGGAATGCTGGGACTTGTCACTTGATGAGTTGCTGGGGCTCTCTGATAAGTCTAAATACCCCTTGCTAAAGTTCTAACCCCAGAATTCCATAGGACATTGATGTGACAGATAATGAGGAATCATAGTGCTATAACTGTGTAGTCAGGAAGGGCACATGAAAAAAGAAGGCACTGACATGGATTTACATTTTTCAGTGGAACCCTATTATTTCCTCACCTATATCTAGCCTAAAAGCAAATGCTATTTGTATACTGTTACAAATATTATTTTGTAATAGTACACAACTACTATTTTGTATCACATGATTAATTTTTTCAGTGCCCTTATAAAGAGGTTACTTACGTAACCTATTCTTAGCTCTGCCTGCACTGGCCAGGCTATTCCAGGGGCAGCCCAGAGTATCTTGGCCCTGGAGTTGCACCAACCCTCCCCCAGTTATGAGGGTCCTCCATTCTGATACTGGGCAGCTGTTCACACATGCATGCCACTGAGTCACCCAGTGCAACTGCTGCCACCCTGGATAACTTCACTCTGAGGACAGTATGAGGAGTACATCAATGATCACATGGTTAGACTCCTTTTTCTGACAGTGGCTAGTGATGGTACAGGAAAGCTCAGAAGAACATGTTTTAAACAGCCACCTGGTGTCAGGAGGGAGGGATCCAGATCTTCTGGGAAGATCCACAGCAAGCAGGTAATTTAGAGCCAAAACAGACAGACCAAAATAAAGCTGCTTAGGGTCACTTTGGAGGGATGCTGTTTAAATGATGTATGGGTCCTAAGAAGCTGGAAGCCATGTCAAAGCCACACTCCAGTCCTAAGGACTGGAGCACAGCTTTGGCACAGCCTCTGGTTTTCTAAGATGTGTGTGTTATTTAGACATCATACCTCCAAAGTGACCAGAAGGAGCTTTATTTTGGCCTGTCTGTTTGGACCCTAAGTTAAGAGGGGTATACCCTGAGTCTGGTGTTGAATGGGCCAGACGTTGTCCAGTCTGATCACACCAGAACCAGCGTTTGGACCATGCATCATCCAGTGTCCCCACTAAGAAGACAGGCAGAGGCCATTTTATTGGGACCATGGATATAGGGCCTTAGAATTAGATTCATCTTCTTGTTCTCTCCATTCTTCTCTCTCGAACGAGCCTGTGAGTCCTTTGCCCTGTTGAATACATGTAGTAGTGTGGAGCTACCAGCTTGCAAGATTTCACATGGGTTTTCATTCCAGCGTTTTCCCATAATTCTGTATACATTATTCCAGCATTGTGTGTCGGTGGGAAAATCTTGCCTTGAAAATCCACTCTAGAAGTGTATTGTTTATTCACATGAATTTCAAGGTTTCCCTTTGCACCATTTAAGCATTGATGGTTTGTTCTGAATAAATATCATACTTTCCATGCTGTGATATGATTCTCTTGCCTGATTTATTCTGCCCCTTGATCCACTCTGATATACAAATACTATCCAAGCATCACCTTATGACAGCTGCATGCCCTGTGTACATAGCTCCACTAGCAAATCTTCACAATCTGTTTTTGCAACGAATGAGCAAATGAGAGACATGAGCCAGTTACAAGAGCCTTGCTTTTAAAATAAATAAATAAATAAAAACATTAAGATCAGGATAAAAAGTCTTCTTAAATGACAGCTGTACTTGAATGTAAGTGCCACAGAACTTGTCAACTGTCTGTGTTTGAATATGACCCTTCACCTTGACATGTTTGTATTCAACAGGTATAGGGACTATCGATATCCACCAGACCATGAGAAGCAGTACACGCACACAATGCAGTTCTGGCACATCCTGGCTGCCAAAATGGCTTTTATCATTATTATGGAGGTAAATCTTCTCAACTCCTGAAATCAATAAGCTAGAGCAAAGAGTTACTATGGATTTAATGAATACAAGTGACACTACTGATGTTACAAAATGCTTTTTAGCACATAATAGAAGAAAGTTTTTTAAAAAAAGAAAGAAAGAAAGAAAGTGCAGTTAAGTTACTAGAATTGAAGGGAAACACTCAACAAACTCAAGTTGCACATGAGTCCATAATCAGATATTGTTTGTTCCCACAAATGTTATAAAGATGCAGTAGGATTTCACAAACCTAACTGCACATCCTCTGAATACAGAAAACATGGAGGGGTAGCTGTGTTGGCTATTTAACAAATGCAAACAAAAATCCATCAGTGATACCTTTATTGGCCAACCGAAATGCACAATATACTTGTTGCAAGCTTTCGAAGCTCCATGGGCTTCTTCATCAGGAAAGATGTCACAAACCAAACAGGAGGGTAACAAACAACAATTGGAGATGTTGCTCAGAAGCCTGCATGTTGTTTCTGTCCTTAGTAAGGATGTATACTAGGGAGGATATATTTTGCAGGCAGGCTCCTCTTCCTTCTGGCCATCTGGCCATCTGGCAATAATGAAATTTTCAAAGTCCAGGAAATGTAAACTCCATTGTTATGTTTATTATTATATTTATTATTATTATGTTTATTTATATCATGCCTTCCTTACAGTACAGGGTGTAGTGAGGTGGGGGAGGATGAGGGAGGGTTGGTCGCAGCGAGATGAGGAGGAGGGAGGAGAGAGAGGCGGAGTTAAGGGCCCAAGGGGCGGATATAAAAGGTGAGGGAAAGTTGAGCACATGGTGGAAGGGAAGACACGGAATAATTGGAAGTGGCGAGGCAGTCGGAAGAGGGAGAGGACAGGTGACCATAAGTCCCAGGAGAGAGGGGCGGCCCGTCTCATTGCAGAGCCAACACGGGTTGTTGCGGATAGGTCTTCACATAGAGGTGTAGCTACGAGACCCCAAGGAGGAGGGAGACTTCAGGCATTTTCAAGATGGTGAGTGGAGGGAGAAGGAAGGCAGCACCTTGGAGAAAGAATGGTGGTACCTGAAAGGAGAGTGATGGGAGCAAGCCCCGGTCCCCACTGAGTGGGATAAGTCCAAAAGAGAACCCCAGGAAAAGTGCTTTGCTCCTAGGGTCAGCCAAGCTGAGGACACACCCTGAAGAAGGGCACAGCGGTTAGAGCTTTGTTGGTGTTGGGATGTTGGGGGGGGGGGGGGAGAAGTTTGTTCTGTTCACATTGGCCTGTTACAGACTGCCAAAATAAAGCTGCTTCGGGTCTCTTTGGAGGTATGCTATTTAAATGATGCATGCATCCTAAGAATCCGGAAGCTGCGCCAAAGCTGCACTCCAGTGCTTAGGAATGGAGTGAGGCTTTGGCACGACCTCCAGACTCTTAGGACCCATGCATCATTTAAATAGCATACCTCCAAAGAGACTCGAAGCAGCTTTATTTTGGCAGTCTGTAACAGGCCATTAATAACTAAGAAAAGTTTGACTGCATACACTTCCGGAGTTCATGAGTTTGTTTCTCACCTGGCGTGGGTTAGAGGACACCCAGCCAGAATGCAGGTGGGAGCACAGCCCCCCCCCCCCACACACACACACAGGGACTCAAGGTGGCATCTCAACAGGGACCCCTCTTTTGCAATCCAGTACATTTCCATCCCAGTGAGGTTACAGGCCTCTGGTTATCTTTATACTTTTCAGCTCCCAAATGTTGCCTGGATTAGGAACAGTTACTGCAACTATAGAAGCTAACTGTGAATGCAGCCTGGATACATTTTACAAATAGCCACAACTATTCTATGTTCTTCCAGTTTGATTATGATGATGATGATGATTTTATGATCTGTATTCCATTTAAGAATTATCTATGTCAACCAGTATCTATGATCTTCCTCTTTTGAATCAAGAAAGGTGCTGAAAGGGTTTGTTTATTTGATATCAGGGCTTTTTCTTCTAGGAATGGCAATGTATAGGCATTTCTATGATGGTGCAATACATCCCAGATTTCACTATTGTTTTACACCCAAAATAGATATTAGGTTAATTATGTGAATGCAGTTAATGTTAGCATTTTTTGGTTATATAAATGGCAATCAAAGGGAAACTTGAGAAGCTTTTGAACTGAGTATAGGATGTTTATGTCTATCTTTTCTTTCTCAAGAAAAATCCCCTCCTCCAAATCTCCTTGTTTGCAATTCAGTAGAAGTATTCATTACTCCTATTAAGGGAATTTTTACCTGGATGATGGTAGAAAAAGAGTTAACTTTCCCTTCCCACCCATCTTGGTTTCTTTTGTTTATATAAACAAAAATGCTTGTTAACTGCATTCACACACTTAACCTCACATCTATTTGGCCTTCAACAGTGAGCATTAAAAGTCAGACTTAAGGCCTGTTGTTCATTCTTCAGTGTTATTTACTTGCATCTTTTGTTTGTGTTGTTCTCCTGCCTTTCAGCACGTTGTCTTCATTGTCAAATTCTTTGTGGCCTGGATGATTCCTGATGTCCCAGCTGAAGTGAAAGCCAAAATAAAGCGTGAAAAGTACTTGACACAAAAAATACTACATGAGTATGAACTATATAAACTCAAGCAAAAGCTGTGTGAAGGAAAGACAGATGCCAGCATGGAAAAAGCAGTCTTGGCCACTGAAGGGAAGGTAGAATTATCAGAGCTCATGTAGCCCTAGCTGCCTGCCTGGAATTCCAACCTGTGAAATTTTGATGATTCAGGATCTGTGATGAGCTTGCAGCTCAGCATGTCGTGAAAGCTGTCCAGTCTTTTTCATCAGTTTCTTTCTGGACTTGAAACTACGGTATTCCTAAAACAATTGGAAAGAGACAGCATGGATTGATGGCATGGATTGAAGATAGTCTACCAAGCCTTTTCAGTTCTGTACTTTTGCTGCTGTGTAACCTTGAAAAACAAGCTTCCGTTTGTGGAGTTGCAGCATCTCTTTCATTACCTTGCCTTTCTAAGATTGTTTAGGCTTTTTTTGGAACTAAGAATGTCTTAATTGTGTTTCTGATGTGTAGCCCTCAAAGTACTGTATTTTCAGTGGTGGCCATGCCATGCTGTGCAAATGTGAGAAGATGCTACCCAGTGAGGTCAGGGTGTTGCAAAGAAGGAAATAAACTATGGCCTCATGTTTATATGTATGCATTAGTATACATGAGTTGATAAGGCCAAGAGTCTGAAGTGTAGTCCTTCATTTGTTGATAAAGAGAATATGTATCCTTTTATCATTCTCTTATTTGGACTTTAAATTGTGCCACAGACTCTGATGGCTCTGTCCCATTCATGTGTGCCTGTTACCAAATTCAGGGACACTGGGAACTGAAGTCCCAATCTACTACTTTTAGTTAACCTAGATAAGGCAAAAAGGGCTTAGTAAGCAAGTACAGGAATGTTTGAGACGTTTTTGCCAAATGGTACTATCAACACACAAATTGTGCCTATTTTTAGAAAAACAGAGGCATTGCTCAGTGTTAAAGAACAACTAGTCTGCAATTCTCTGTTCATAGTGACTGTTCAATAGCTTGCAGTTTTCTAGCTGTGATAAATTTGAGCATAATGATATTTGGAACTTTACTTGGAAAGTCTTACACATATCATAAATGTGCACTTCTGCTGCACAAATCTGCACCTTCAAATGCCTTCTGACAGACTGATTTTGTGGGCAGTTTTTAAGGCTCAGATACACCTAAGTAGCAGAAATGCTGTATATGATTGCTTCATAGTCTAAAATGTGGTGGACAAGTTGCTGCCCTCCAGATGTTGCCAGTGTACAGTTGGCAATGGTGAGGAATGCTGGGAGTTGTAGTCCAACAACATCTGGATGAGCATACTTTGTCCACTCCTAATCTTTACCCAACAAAAATAAAAATGTTGAAATGCTTTTTCATAATTTAGTTTTATGCCAAGTAATTTCCTCAGGTAACTTTTCTCCACAGTAAATATATGAGTAAAATTTATGCAAACATCTTATTTCATTGCCATAGAGATGCTTTGCTGTTTTAATTTAGCATTCACCATTTTTTTAAAAGAATTAAACTCTTATATGTGTACTGTGGGATAAATGACTTAATTTACCCTACAGAAAGAAAGATTATTTTTAAATCAATATGATGTTTAATTGATAACATATTTCGTAAAGGCAAGAACCACTGAAGGGTCCTTTAATTTGGTTATTGACTTCTATATTATTTGTCTTAATTCCTTACCTCTGATTTTATTGTAACAGTTTCAGAATCCCTCACGAAGGCATCCACAAGGCTATAAAATGTAAACAAAGCTGTGTTACTAACCCACCTTAGTAGTAAACCTGTTTATGTTTGTACAGAACATGTATTCTTGATATTTTATTAATGAAATGTTGTATACCTTGATATAGTCAGATGTCCAATTCCAAGAAATATTGTTATTATTATTATTGTGATTTTTTTTTAAAAAAATGCCAAGAAAAGAAACAATTGGGGGAGGAACAATCTTGAGACAATTTTGCAGTCATATACAGTCTCAGCATAGGATGGGCATGCAAACCTAGCCAGAAACCTTTTGCAAGCCGTACATTTGGTTTGTTATAGAATTTCAAGAATCTACAATTATTTTTGAGATTTTGCTACATTTCTAATAGCCATGTCTACCTAACACTGCTTGTTTGCACTTGAGGAAGCAAAGGTATGTGAAAATACTCACTGTCTTATATACGTAGGCTGTTGTATCTTACAAGTGAATTCACAACTTTCATAGAAGTATCAAACTTCCTCACACAATCATGTGCAGCAGTAGCTGGTCACAACAAGGACAAGTTTTCCAAACTTTCTAGCTGGATTAGTTCTGTGCACACCAGAAGGATGTTAACTGACAGACACCAAGTGTTTGCTGGATTCTGTCTATCAAAAAGCAAACAGTTTAGACATTATCATAATAACATGTTTTCAATATATTTGCACTTTGAAAATTGTGCTCAACTGTTAAGCATTGAAACAAATATCCTTGCCTGTGTTTTTGCATGTGAGCAACAGTATATACTCTTTTATGTATTTGCATCCTTTGTGTTCCATTTCTGATACCATAACAGCAAATTGCCCACTTTGGAAAATACTTTCAAGACTTACTTTTTTCAGAGGAACAGGGGTCACTGGTGAACATGCAAGTACTAAACCCGTGGGTAAAATGACACAATTTCATCTAGAAATGAAAATGCTTATCATAGGAACCAAAAATTATGTAGATCATACATTGTTCCAACAGAGAGGGGTCTGCAAAGTACAGTCGCCCCTCCATTTTTGTGGGGGATCTGTTCTGGGCCCACGCACCCCGTGAAAATGGAAAATCACCAATATTCAAGCCCCATTGGCTTGAATGGCAATGCGTGCCCGCCCCATTTTCATAGAAACATAGAATCATAGAGTTGGAAGGGATCACAAGGGCCATCTATTCAACCCCCTTCCATGCAGGAACTCTCAGTCAAGGCATACCTGACAGATGGCCATCCAGCCTCTGCTTAAAGACCTCCAAGGAAGGAGACTTTCACTACACTCCGAGGGAGTTTGTTCCATTGTCGAACAGCCCTTACTGTCAGGAAGTTCCTCCTAATGTTTAGGTGGAATTTCTTTTCCTGTAACTATTTGTCCCCCTTCATTTGCCACCCTTGAACAGGCAAGGGAAGTGGACTCCAAATCTGCAAGAACAGAGGGGCGACTGTATATCCAGACACCAAGGATGCTGTCCAAATAGCCTGGTTTGTTTTGCCAAGCTCTACATGAAGTGAAACTTATGTTGTGTTTTGGGGTAGGCATATTAGCTTAGTATCATAGAGAAAGTACCATTTGAGGAAAACAGGTGCCAGTTATGTATGAGGTGGGCTTGATATGTTGAATTTCAGTTCAACATATCAAGTTAGAGGCTTATTTGAATGCTTCTGTAAACTCTGCTTTGCACTGTTGAATAGGATAGCCAGTTGCCTGATATCTGCAATTATGTTTTTTTTCTCTTTACCTTTAGCATCCATGGTCCATTTTGGATGTATGTAATTATGAAGATTCATGAAAAAAATAACTCCATGGGGTTAGGCATAGAATCAGGAAAGCAGTGTTAGTTTTCTGTTCTGGAACACACTGAGGATGAAGTATTATTTTCTTTTTCAGATTCTCACATTCTGAGTCAACACCGTTTTTGCATCTTAAGTCAGCCTGACTTTTGCTTACTCTTTGTGATGACATTGTCATTTTGTGTACTAGAACACCATTATTTTATTGCTGAAGTGCATGTACAGATAATGTAGAAATATCATATACTGTATATTTATTATGCCAAAGATACTTTGCAATCACCAAAAATGTACATGTATAACCAAAAAAGCCTCCTTAGAACTGAATATTAAACACACCACTGCTGCTTTACAAATGCTCTTACAGTTCTAAATAGAGAATGTGAAGTATTTTTACTCTAGTTTTATTTGAATTATTGTTAAAAGACTTTGTAACCAACAGTAGTGTTTGCAAAACTGAACAGCGTGAGGCAACAACTTACATATTAATATCTTTAACAGTACTTGACGCAAAAATACCTAGTGTGACAAAGGCCCATTCCGCACGGGCCTTTGCGGCGCCCCGTCACGTGCTAGGGGTTGGCCGAGGACCTAGCGTCCATACCGGCCTAACCCCTAGCACGTGATGGGGGCGTAAAAATGGCCACGCCCTATATACGTCCATATGTAGCGTCACAAAAATGATGCGTCGAATGCGCCCTTGGTGCCTCATCGCATCATTTCCGCGACACAAGAAGCGCCATTTTGGTGCTTCTTTTTAGCTGTGCCAGGAAGCCTCACGGTTTGGCCGCTGGGGCTTCTCGGCACAGCTAATGACAGCACAGGCAGAGCGCTGCTTTTCGGCGCGCTATAACGTTAAGTAAGATTGTTCACTAACAAGCAAAAAATTGTTGCATAATTCCAACTAGAACAGACTAATTTATTCTGTTGTTGATTGGAGTCAACACATGTTGTTATTGTGTATGTCTTCAAGTCATTTCTGATTTATGATGAACCTATTGTGGGTTTTCTTGGCATGATTTGTTCATCACCTTGTTACCTTTGTCATCATCTTTATGCTGATAGAGTGACATTTGCTCAAGGTCACCCACTGAGTTTCCATGGCTGAGTAGGGATTCGAATCATGGCCTCCAGAGTCTAGTGCTCAAACCACTACAACATACTGGCACATAGATAAGTGAAACAGTGGCTACACTCTAGTTGGGACTAATAACATGTTTAAAGCCATATAAACACTGGATGGTTGGTTGGTTGGCTTTTAGTCTTCCACACATTTTCAGTTGCATAGATTCATTTCAAAAACAGAAAGATACCGATGGAAGGAATTGTAATTATGTTGCTGTTTCCATAAATCTAAGCAAAATGAAATTTGCACAGAAAGTATTTACTGTTATTAAGAATTTGGTACAGTTACTTTTTAGACTACAATTCCCAGAATCCCTATCCACAGTTGTAGCCCCCAAAAGTAACCTTTCCTAGAGCTGCTGTTGTTATGATCTCTGTCTATATTCTTTGAAGCCAAAGTAATGAAGAGGGTGGAGTATTAAAGATATGGCATGTTTGCTTCCTCAGTTCACACCCTGTTCTTTGTAGAGAACTGTGGCAAATTCTGAGTGTATGCAGGAACCTCACCTTCTAAGGCAGAAAGCCAGCATAGACCATCAGCCATATAGTTTGGCCTTTAATCAGTCCTGTTTTGCACTGCTAGATGGGAAGTAACAGGAAGTAACAGAAAGCACTCTTGGGCCACTGTGCTGCCAGTAGCCAAACATTATTTGATGGAGCAGCAGTTCGACAGAGCTTTACATTAGATTTTGATTTTCAGTGATACCTCAGTTTGTACAACCACACAACACTGGGATTGTCCCTTGTTCTATATTTCTATGCAATTTCCTTTTGAGTCATTATTTAATTTTGTAGTATTGTGAGAGAAGACCTGTTGCATTTTAGACTTCTGCTTTATAACCTGCAGATCAAATTAAAATGGATAAATAGATTGTCTTGGCCCACTTTACACTGGACTATGTTTGCATAGGATTGCAACTGTAAATGCCCATTTAAATTTTTAAATCATAGCTTTACAAATTCATGTTTCACTGAAATCACAGTCTAATGTTGGAATACTGTAACTTTTTTAACTCTGTTGTGATCCCACCTCGTTCCATTGGGAGAGGTGGGAAGATATAAATAAAACTATTATTATTATTATTATTATTATTATTATTATTATTATTATTATTAAAGCTGCCTACTGCAGCCGTGATCAGAAGACCAGTCCAGACGGCAGGTTTTTTGATTACTAGTAACCTAGTAAGCAACCCTCTACTAGCCCTCTAAAGTCACTCAGTACAGCTGTGTTGTTTTACTTTCAGTTAGTTTTGCTGGAGTATATCCAGCACTTTGTTGGCTTGTAACACCCAGAAGCTCATTTTGAAAAGTAACAACTCTTGCCATGAGTTGCATTATATGGCCTTGCCTATTGCCTGTTATAGACGAGCCTAAAAGTGTGCGCTCCGCGCATGCTAGGGTTAGGAAGCGGTGGCGCTTCCGCACACCCCAACCCTAGCACGTGCGGAGCGCACACAAAATGGTGGCAGCCGTTCCACACGGCTGCTGCCATGACTATGTCACAACCACGCCGCCTCTAAACGGAGCGGCACGGTTGTGATGTAGTGGGGCCGCACGAGGGCACCTAGTGCGCCCTTACCACGGCCCCGGAAGGAGCTCTGTTTCAGAGCTCCTTCCAGCTTTGCATAGCTGGGTGCAGCCTTTAGATGGCTGCGCCCAGCAACGCAGAGGAGAAAGGGGCCATCGAGTGTCCTCATTGTGGCAGCTGAGGCCCCGATACACCGGGGAAAGCAGCACCTACAGGCCTGTTACTGAGCTGTATAATTTCACAGGCCCAGTACATACCTATCACTCCTACTGCTTTTGTGTTTATAGTCTCCCCTATATTTGTATCCCCATTTAGTCATTCTTGGATCTTTCTGTATCTTTTTCTGTGTGCCTGACACTCTTTATGTAAATCATTCTCATTCCCATAGCTTGAACAGTGTTGGTGGATTTTGGTTTTCAGAACCAATTCCTACCCTCGTGCTTTTGAATGTAAAGTGAACATACCTTATTTTGCAAGTATGGTAAATTTTGTGTCTTGGGGTCAGATCCCCTCTGAGATATTCACTATTGCATGTTACAGTCATGTTGAAGTTGACATCTGGAATATCTTGAGGACTAGAAGCTTTAGGATTTGTTTTTAAAATGAAAGCAATAGGAGGTTGGAAAGAGGAAGGAAGCAGGGTTCATTCTTCCTACATTCCTAAACTGGTGGTTGGAATTTACAGTCCCTAATGCCTTCTGATACTGTGTCTGGAATCTTGTTAGTCCCAATTAGAGTAGCCCCATTTAATAAATTGTTGAATGGTGAGTCAACACATGGGTAAGTTTGGTTGATTCAGTAGCTTTCCTATAGTCAGGACTAACAAAAATATTTAGGGTTGTATGTGATATTCAGTACCATTTTGGCAGCTAGCACTGGAGCCCTGGTGACGCTGTGGTTAAATGCCAGTACTGCAGCCACAAGATTGTGAATTCGATCCCAGGGCTCCAACATTGACTCAGTCTTCCATCCTTTTGTAGGTCGGTAAAATGAGTACCCAGCTTGTTGGGGGCAATTGACTTGCAGATTGTAAACTGCCTTGAGTTTGCTGAGTTCACTATTAAGTGGTATAGAAATGTAAATGCTGTTGCTGTTGCTGTTGGTATAGAGTTGGAGCTCAAGCAAGAGAAACACATACACTCAATAAGTTCTAGTCTAACAGTATGTGCTTGATCTGAATAGCAGTTTTATTACAATACATGTCAACCTTTTGTCATCCTATAGCACAACAGAGGTTTAGCTCCATTTTCTGGCCCATCAATCTATTGCTTGTGTGATACAGATATTACTATCTAAAAATGCTGCGGATCAGCCTATCTATCCTAGCACAAATTGGAATTGAATAGAATTACAAGTACAAAATTATTTCACTATTATTAGAAAACATTCCTTTTCAATACAAACATGTACAAGGTGAACTAACACTTGGTTTTAAGTGTGACTTTGATTAGGATATTGTCCCTTTTACTGCAGAGAAGTATCTTATTGTCAACTAAATGAACATGGAGTAAATGTAACATTTTTGTACCTGATTTTTAAATTGTTCTTCTAATGGAACTTCTTTATATTTTAGCCTGTTCAACTTCTCTCATAAAGATACTGGTAAGATAGACTATTGGTTGTCATGCTTATGTGTGCAACACACTAATACTTCAATATTTAGACTTTTTTAAAAAATTGTGAAGTCAACTAACTAATAATGGGATTCAGAATGTACCAGACAATAAATTGGTGTTTATTTTGTAATACTTTGTTTATGGCAAGTGTATTCAATTGAATCTGTGAAATATTGACTGTCTTTAAATTAAAGTTTTGTTTACATTCCCAGTTCCCTTGTAATTCAGCCACCTACTATTATACAGGGGCTCTTTACTGCTATTTGGTTAAAAGCTTAGCTGCATATTTGCTTGATTTATACTCAACATTTATAGCCTATATACAGTGTGCCCTTGATATCTGCTGCAATTTGGTTCAGGACCCACCACGGATACCTAAATCCATGGATGCTCACATCCCATTAAATGCAATGGCATAGTGAAATTGTGTCCCTCATGTAAAATAGGAAAATTAAGGTTTGTGTTTTAGAATACAAGTTTGCAAGCATATGGTTGAATCCATAAAATCTATGGACCCATAGAATCCAAAAAGAATCGGTGGATATTTGTATATATGTATATGTATGTGTTTTTAATGCTCAATAAAGATCTTTTAAAAAAAACAAAAACCAAAAAAAGAATCGGTGGATATGGAGAGCCAACTGTATATAGCTTTTGTCATCTTGGCTTTTCTAAACATAAAGGCAAGGTGCACCTAAACTACCTTTCCCACGGATCCCTTCTAGTAACAGCCAGTTGGTAGAAATGACATGTGATGCTGCAAAGCCTTCATCCATATTGTGGAATGCATTTCCATTCAGCCCTGGGGGAAAGACCCAGCCATCAAAGAATTAAAGACGAGAGCGTTTAATTTACAGGAATCTCCCAGTTTGGAAAATAGTTGATGGCAACAAGCATTGAAAAAAGTACTGTTTTGGACTGTAATTCCCAGAAGCTTCATGGTCTTTGGAGTGTTGGAATCCCCAAAGGTGACTTTTCCAAGTCTTGGATGGCATCACATAGGCATTGAGGGGCTCTGCAGACTAGTAGTTTGGCCCAGCTTGGGAGGCGGAGTTGAAGCATAGTGTTTACACAACATAAGCCCCGGCTCTGCCCCCAGGGCAGCATGACGCCACGCACCACACTACACAGTGTCGTGGTGCTCCTCTAGCACTGTGTACAGATGACACAGCACCATAGCAACACAGCTATTGCACCCTTTGCAGGGCACAAAAAGGGCTGCTTTTTGCGGCTCCTTTTTGTGCCCTGCAAGGCCAGATTGAGGCCACCATGTGCAGTTGCCATGGCCCCGATCTGGTTGTAACAGGTGTGGCTCCAGACTGCCCCTTCAGGGCTGCGTGTACACAGCCCCTGTGGCACCTTTCCCTCTCCTGGGTGTAATACCCCTCTACGAGGTACTATACCCAGGAATTCCACTTCTGGGCTACTTGTCACACAGGTAGGATAAACTGTTTTTGGTCCCTCATTTTCATAACAGTATAGTGCCTCACTCTTACTTATGTCGCCATAAAAAATCACTCCCTGGATGTTACTGCTGGCTTTCTCCTCTGTACATGTATAACACAAAGAATAGGCATCAATAATGCATTGAATTTACAATCTACAGGGGAAATGCTAGTTGAGTCATGAAGATTTTAATACATTTTTAATACAGCTGCCTTAAAAACCTTAATAAAAATCCATTTTCTCCATGATTCCAGGAACAGAAGAAATTATCTTGATAAACTGTGTAATATGTATGTACTTTTAAAAATGTATACTACTGTCATTCAAATACTTGTACAGGACCTTTAGGTGAAGTGGATGCACTTTAGAAGATGGTTAATCAATATTTGGGAAATTAAAGTAATAGTTTACAAATTAAAGTGATCTCTTCCTCCCTAATTAGAGAAAGAGATTAAGGACACTGTGTTTAATGAGAATGGCAAATACAATTTACAACACAACAGCAAAAAATCACAATACAAAGGTTGATTCTGTTCATATATTTTAATAAGCCATTTTGGAACCATATTCTGTGTAATTAGATTTCCTTTTATCTTATGCTACGTACAAGCAAAGTTTCAGATAGACTGCTCATAGTCAAGATTTTTCACAGAGTAATTCTGTGTTTTCATTTCTTTCCTAAATGTTCACAATTTAGAATGGCAGATGCACCATCCCACAAACCTAGCTCCATGAAACAGGAAAACAGATCACGCCTCTTGAATCTCATCTCCTGACATCTTCCCTCTTCCTTCCATTAGTGTTCAACCTGAATCTCAGCAGTTCCTTTCCTCAAGGCTGCCTACTTCTGGGTGCCAGAATATCTTGCTGGGGTTTTTTGGGGCATCTATATCAGGCATGCAATGAATCTGCCCTGAAATTTATTCTAGACTTACATAGGAGCTATTTAAGGTGTTAAACCTATTTGGGGCATAGGGTTTAGCACCCTGGATAGCTTATTTAAAGTGTGGACCAGCATTCAGTAAAGTTGATGGAACATCACTGTGAACCTCCATAGCATTTGAACAGCATTACTGACAGAGGAAAGAATATCCTCTGTATCCACGGATTCAACCATTCATGTCTTTAAAATATTTGTTTAAAAAAATCCAAAAAGCACACCTTGATTTTGCCATTTTATATCAGGGACACCCTTTTACTATGTCATTATCTATAATGGGATTTGAGTACCTACAAATTTTGGTGTCCACCAGGAGTCCTGGAACCAAACCCCAGTAGACAGCAAGGGCCTAGCAGATACCAAGTGTTTTTCTAGCATTTATTGTTTTGAATGCCAAAGATATCTTAACATCAGGCAGCTCTGATTGGCCTCAGCTTCCCAGAATTATACCCTCAATGTGCTTGATGTTAAAGTGTCCTTATTCCTTCCACATATATGCCATTTTGTGGAAGAAACAGAAAGAATTCTGGAAAAGAAAAAGGAAAAACCATACATGCCTGAAGGTTGTTTTTGTTTCTGGTCAGTCTTGGTGCAGTGAGTAAAATTACAGGAAGTAGTACTGCAACTGTCTCTAGCAGAATTAGATATTGATGATTTAGGTTGGTATCCTGTTTGGTGTGCTATGTGAGCTTAACTATGACAGCATAGGCAGTGATAGCAGGAGAAAAAAGCCCATGGACACAGCAACTGTGAAGGAAGTAAGACACTGGAAAAATAGACTACTTGAACCTGTCAGGTTTCATCTGCCTTTCCTGGGTTACCAAGAATGCTTGTGTGACCCTGGGACAAGTACAACATCTGGCATAGCACACCAGCATGATTCCAGGCAAAGTAAGCTTCCTGTGTCCATGCCCTAGTGATCTCACGACTATTACTGTAACGTCCTCCTGGCTGGGCTTCCTCTTTCTCACCTCCATCCTTTAATCTCTGTCCAGGATTCAGCTGCATGCATTATCACATCCGCCCACCGCTCTGACCACATCTCTCGTGTGTTGGCATCCCTTCACTGGCTCCCCCTCCCTTTCCGCATTCAGTATAAGCTCCTACTGTTGAAGTTTAAAGCCCTCCATAGGCTGGCCCCTCCTTACTTATCAGACCTTATTTCTCCTCACCTTCCCACTAGAGCCCTCCGTTCTGGTAGTCAAGGTCTGCTGTCTCAGCCCAGGATTTTCTCTGCCCCATCTCGAATTCGCCCCTTTTCACTCGCTGCCCCTCACTCCTGGAACCTTCTTCCCCCACGAGCAAGAGCCATCACTTCTTTAACCAGCTCCAAAACAGAGTTGAAGACCATCCAGTTCAGAAAAGCGTTCCCAGCCATTGCATAATTGTCGCTTGCTATTTGATGTTCCTTTGTTGCCTGTTTTATTGAATCATTTCCTGTATTGCTATGTCCTTCCTCCAGTCCATCTCCCCTGATCCAGGCCTCAGAGGTAGAGAAGAACTGTTGGCCCTCATCCCCTTCCCCTTCTCCTTTTGTGTCGTGTCTTTTTTAAATTGTAAGCCTTAGGGCAGGGAACCGTCCAATTAAAAAGATTGTATGTACAGCGTTGTGTAAATTTACAGCGCTTTATAAATAAAGGTTAATAATAATAATAATAATAATAATAATAATAATAATAATAATAATAATAAATCAGTAGATGTTTCTATTCAATGCATTTTTATCAGTGAATGTACTTACAAGCAATCTGTGTTCTTATTGCTCTGAGGTGTTTCATTAGAAGAGCTTGAGTTAAGGTCTGAACATGTACAAAGTTCCAATTTGTCATCAACAGAAAAGGGTTTTTCTTATCAGTGCCAAAGTACAAAGTACATCCAGACATTAGCAGAACATACAGTGCGTCCTCGCCTTATGCGGGGATCCATTCCGGATCTTGCTGCGTAAGGCAAATTCTGCCTATGCTCGAGCCCCATTGTTTCCAATGGGGCTCGTGCACGGCGGCCGCAGCGGCACGGCGGCGCACAGGGCGCAACGGGCACGCGCACCCATTCCATTGAATGGGATGTGCCACCCCTTCCGCCCCGCGCACGCCCTGCGGCTTGAGCGCGTATGCTCAAGCTGCGTATGGCGCGGGCACGCTGTATTTGGT
Source organism: Sceloporus undulatus (assembly GCF_019175285.1). Classification (NCBI taxonomy): domain Eukaryota; kingdom Metazoa; phylum Chordata; class Lepidosauria; order Squamata; family Phrynosomatidae; genus Sceloporus; species Sceloporus undulatus. The sequence goes on along the minus strand of NC_056522.1, from coordinate 290,972,693 downwards.
GAATGGAGTTTTCCCCAATCAACTGGTTGTGCCATCTCATACATTCATCTGACCTGCGGGTGCAGAGACAGAGCATAACAGACAAAAAGGCTTGGGGTTTATTGTAATGCAGCAGCCAGTGCAAAGCATAGGACTTTGATCCTGGAGCCCAAGGTTAAAATAGAATTTAATCATAGGGCCCATACAGACAGGCCAAAATAAAACTGCTTCAGGTCACTTTGGAGGTATGCTGTTTAAATGACATATGCATCTTAAGAGGCCAGAAGCAGTGCCAAAACTGCACTCCAGTCCTTAGGACTGGAGCATGGCTTTGGCGCACCTTCAGGCCTCTTAGGACGCATGCATCATTGAAACAGCATACTTCCAAAGTGACCCGAATCAGCTTTATTTTGGCCTATGTGTACAGGCTCATAAATACATTTCTAAAATTTCTGTACAAGCTAATTGACATGCCGATACAATTCATGGGAAGCTCTGGAATTTATTTGGACTAATTACTCATTTACAGCCTACCATAATTCACAGAGTTGTAAAGACAAAATCAGACCACACATGCTACTGTGAGCTCCATCCATACATCAGTAATAAATCCGTAAATACTTCAAAATGGAATGTTTATCTGTGCATTGGTTAGGTAGGTAGTTAGCAGAATGCAACCTGCTAAATGGCAGCTCCATTTGTTTGGAATCATAGCATGTAGACTTCATGTCAACATACAAGCTAGGATCCTGGGATGCTCATAGAGGTCCATCAGCATACATATGCAGGAGGTGTAGGACAGTGAAGCCCTGGGAAGACAAGATGACCCAGAGGGAAATTGGCATGGATGGAGCTTTTCCACTGCTCTCCAGCCAACCAGCATCCATACAGCTACATGTTGCAGCTATCCAACTTCTCCTTCACAGCCAGGCTGAGATAGTTGCATAGGAAGTTACTGGATCCCTCCTAGTACAATAGTATACAAAGGATTCAGGATGTATTTATGAGATATTCATGAGCAGCATGTCCACAGTGAGAGTTTTAAAAAGCAGCACCTCCAACTTGGCTTCTCTTTGCTGTGGCTTTATATCTCATCTTGGAACTATGCCAAAGTCAGAGAATCAAGCCAATCAGGCCTTAATATCTCTGAATATTAGGCAAGCCTACCAAATATCTGCCATAATGGCTTCCTTTGAAATGGAATGTAGTCCAGATGCGTTATATAAAAAGGTAAATGTAGTCCCTTGACATGAATGTCTAGTCGTAACTGACTGTAGGGGGCAGTGCTCATCTCCATTGCTAAGCTGAAGAGCCAGCGAGGACTGCTCAGGTGGTCATGTGGCCAGCATGACTCCACCTGAGAAGTGGTACCTATCTATCTACTTGCAGTGGCATGCTTTTGAACTGCTAGGTTGGCAGAAGCTGGGACTAGTGATGGGAGCTCACCCCATCATGCAACACCCAGGCCTTGAACTGCCAACCTGCCAATCTTGCAATCAACAGAGTCAGTGTCTTCACCACTTGAGCCACTGCATTCCATCTTGAAAAGATTTACTTGATATGTATATACTTTGCTATTAATAATACAATTATTGATTGAAAGGCTTTTAAAAGTACAAGAACAAAGAAAAGAAAAAATGGGGGTTTCATAGTTAATGAATGTGAAATAGTGATATATTTTAACACAGGCTGATCTTTTTTTTTTTAAATCTTTTTAAGTAGAGTTCCATAAAATGGTACGTTCATGCTAAAGCAGTAGTAGGATGTTCTGACTGTTGAATGACAGATGGTGAAGGATTATGTTTTCAACCTTGGAGTTAAATCTTTCAGCACCAGTAAGAACATGCAGAATCCAGCCATGATGACTCTCTAACTCCATATCACAGGATATGGTTTAAAAGAATAAAAAGGTCTATAAATATCTAAGGTTTTTAGAACGCAAATTTAATATGCTGTAATACATCCAACCAGAAAGGGGGACCCAGTGAACACTCCTATGCCATAAAGAAGCATTATCTGTATGACATCACCAACATTTGTCTTAAAGAGACAATTTCTAAAGAGACAAAGGTTGTCTGATGTACCCAAAAAATCAACCATTGTTGAACCAAATGCGGTTTTAGGGCTACAGAAATTTGGGGCAATTTTCCATTGGTTGATTACCCACTAGGCTGTCATTGCTTTAGCCTGTGTTGATGCAGCAGCACTGCTCAGAGCTGCACTGTGATGAGAGAATGTACTGGGAAGAGGCCCTTAAATGCAGACTGACTGCTGGAAATGAATTAAACTTATTTCCCATTAGCAGAACACTAAAAAGGTTTACTTGTATATGATAGCCCTGTCATGTGTTTCCACGGTTTTATGCTTTTATCAGTGTCTCTTGAATAAACATTTTATTTGATATTGCTCCATTAAGAAAAAGATCAATAAACACTATCGTGCTTTGCCTGCCAGGCCAGTGTTGGTTTCAAGTGTTGCTATCCAACATTGCAGGCTCTCTAAGTATAGCATAGAAAATGTATTCTGGGACTATGTCAGGAAGAACACAATATTCCTGTATTGTGTAAATTTTCCAGGATTATAAAAATAGGAAGCTGTTTTGTTTACAACAGGGGGAAAAACATAGACAGCTATAGGTTTGCTTTTTTTAAAAAAATAATTCTACTTAATAAACCAGGGAGACAAAGTACATTCAGTTCATCTATTCTTCCTAGATGATGTGGGAAAGTATTGTGGTCCAAGGGCCAATCTTCTGCTTCAGGACTCACAAGAGGGGACTGAAAAGATAGCCAAAAATGGCCAAAAACAATTCCAAACTAGAAGAAGCAGACAGTCCACTTCCATTTACTAAAAATCAGTCTTTTTGATTCTAGAGAACTCTCTGAGAGGTATGCTCTTGTTTAAAAGGCAGAATATTGCACCTAGAAATTCACAAAACTTATCCTTTCTTTAGAGTGGTCTGGGAAAGTGGGAGGGAGTGAGGAACATATTTTGTCAATCCCTGTCTGAGAGAAAGATCCATTATACTCTGAGTTTCTGGTCCACACAGCAACTGGAAAAAGGTTCTTGCTTCAGTCCTAGTTTCTGGAAGACTCAGGAAATTGTTTCTCTTACAAATATTCCCTGATTTTAGCTTGCAAACCAAGGTTGCTCATTGTAGCTCCATTTTTAAAAGAAAAGAAAACACAGAAAAGCAGCATCAATCAGTCATTTAAACCCCCATTTACAGTGATGTCAAAGCAGCAACAGCAGCAGAACCAATGGCAAGCAAACGGTAAAATATAAAGAGCCCAAATTTACAATAAATCAAAAAGAGCAACCACATAATCAAATGCTTGTTTTTTGTTGTTGTTGTTGTTTTCAAACAACAACAGATATTATCTATTGACAATGGAACACAAAGAATAAGAGGAATTAACATCTTGGGGCTCTGAGGTGGGTTGACACCATCAAGAAAGCCTTTCTTTTATACTGCTACCAACTATGCCCCTGAAGGCAGTAAAATGCAGGAGGTGGAGCAACAGCTGATCTCAAAAAACAGGAAAGTTTTTTACCCAAAGAAAGATGGGGGAGTGTGGGGAGTTTCCATCAAGTATGTTAGTGTTACTTTAAATGTTGGGGAAATTAACTTTGCAAGAGGTTGCATGACCTTTAGGACCATTGGCACCTCTATATACCAGTAATGACCGAAGAGGATTCCAGGTTTGGGTGAATTAAGAGGGTTTTATTTAGAGAAATACAGAGTGCAACCAGATACACATGGTAGCAATTCAAACAGACACAGTATTCAGAGCTAAGTGAAATTGAAATATGGAAATGGGATAGTGGAGTGTGAGGAGTTTAAAGAGGATCATATTCACCTGTCCATGAAAAGTAGGAGTGGCTCAGTCAGAGGGTGAGGCAGCTCACACATGGAATGCAGCCTGGGACAACTGTATGAGTACTGTGTCTGTCTTGTTAGTACCAATATTTATACAGTGGTGCCTCGGGTTACGAAATTAATTCGTTCCGCGGCCGCTTTCGTAACCCGAAAAGCCTTCGTAAGCCGAAATGCCATAGGCGCTAATGGGGAAAAAGCCGCGGCTCCGCCGCGGCTCCATTTAAAATAGCGCCGGAGTTTTTTCGTAACCCGAAAAAACTTTCGTAACCCGAAACAATAATTCCCTATGGGATTTTTTCGTATCCCGAAAAATTCGTAACCTGGGTATTTCGTATCCCGAGGTACCACTGTACCTGAAAACTAGCCTTTGGGGATGTGCTATCTTGTAAGGTAACAAAGACTTGATGTTCTTTCTCAGGAATTGATAATTGGATTCTGGAATGGCTTTAACTTTAGGTTAACAAAAACAGTGATTGGATTAGGACAACCCCAGGGCAAGAGGACAGGAAGGTTGGCTGGTAGCACAGCAGGGAACAGGCAGAGAGAACAAGGTTACTAGTTTACTGCAATGAGACTTCCTTTGGCTCTTGGTATAAGAAGAAATGCAGAGAACTTGGTGGAAATAAGGAGTAATTAGTACACTCCTCTAGCCTTGATTGTATTATCACCTGGATCAGCCACATGCTGTTGGGTCCTTGCTCCTTGTCTCCTGGGAACCTTGCATAGTGTTTCTAAAGGCCATCATGATCTCTTGAGAACATGCTGGCTCCAGATATAAAATACGAAAATATGGAGACCTCCAAATAAAGCATGGATATGTAGGGTGTGCTAATAGTTAGGAGAAGATTTCCTCCATGTAATATCATTTCAAACCATTTACACTTTTAAAGATGATGACCGGGCCCAAGCATAACACTCAGAAAAGAACTGGCAGCTATTTCTAATACATGAGGAGGAAACCATAGTTTAGATCCTCTGTCATATGTGTAGGGCTTAACACTCCATGCACACAGTCCCACATGTCTCTTCCCCTATCCTGGCACATACTCACTGTTAAATGGTCATGGAGGGAGAGTTCCAGAAGTACCTGAGCAGCAAATTGCATTCTGTCCACACTGCGGTTACCCAGAGAGGGAGAAATAAGAATGGAGTTATCATTCTCCTACCTCTTTCTCTAGAAAAAAAAGAAAAAAGGTTGCCAGGTGAAATAATGGGCAGAGCTTCTGTCCCTTCAATGTTTGCATAAAAGAGATTTTGGCAGGTGGTTCTTGTGTGACAAGCAACATCTATTGAAATTCCCTCTTCTACAGGAAGGAAAAGGTCCGTTAATTTTCCTGGCAACCTTGCTAACATACTGAAGAAGGGACAGAAGGTAGTCCGCATTAGCCAGTTCCCTTTTTACCCCCTCTCTGTCCATAATCACTTTTTAACATTTGATTGCTGGATGGTGGTAGATGCAACATAAGGATCCTTTGCACACCATCCAAAACAATACATGCACATGCATAACCTTGACATATGCACCTATGTCACTAATAGGAGTCCAAACAACATATGAGGATAGGAAAATTAATATCCTGTTTCAGGGAGGTGCACATACCATGCAAGAGAGCAAGCAATGGTGAATGCAAGCCAGTTGAGGGTCAGACACAGCAGTCTGTATAAACAGAAGCATGATCAATGAAATCTAGGGTCTTGGCACAAGAGATAATCTAAGAAAGGTCCCAAGCCAAGCATGGAGTCATTGAGGAACAAGCCTTCACAGTCTAAGGAACAAGCTGAAAAGTCAGGCTACAAGAGAGCAGGGAATGTAGTACAATGCTGAGTCGAGATAGTGTGTGTTTTGTCTTCAAACAAGAAGTGGTCTTCACTGTGCTAATTTATACCTAGCTGTTAATCAGTATAGCTAGGCTGATTAAGCTGATGTTTCCTTTTAAAGCAGGTCCTTTATTCCTGATGCTCTAATTTCCAATGTTCAGAAAGGTGAAGGATCTCTGACTCCTGGTTTTGAGGGTCTATAAGACCAGATTCTACTTCAAGGCTACTAGCCAACTCTGGCTTTGACTGGAACCAGTCAGCTCCTCTTGTAGTGCCTGACAATTAAACCCTCAATATGGCCAGCATCCTGTTAATGGCAGACATAAGCTGGTATAACAGCAGCATATGGTTGTTGTGGAAGAAAGAATTCAACTACTCACAAACCTTCAAGGCTCACCTTCTTCCTGCAAATCCCCCCCACACACACACACACAATGTTCATGCAATGTACTATGTTCCATGTAATTATCAGCAAAGGGTATATGTTACTGGTGAATTTAAAAACACACACACCAGCTTGTAATATATTTCCATGAAACATGGAAACAGTCTGACACTGTGTACTTTTCATTGCTACTCCATAGTTCTTGTTAGCAGCACATTTTTGTCATTGTCCATTCAGGGCTAAAAACAGCAGATTATTATCCCTTGTGGACAATCTGGCCTACCAACATCACATCTTAATTAAGGGCTGTCACTCGTACCAAACAGAACAGTCATTCTTAGTGTTCCATTTTATGGAAGTTTCCCATTTGAATTAAAAGAAGAAGAAGGATTAATGGAATAATTTATATATGCATGTACTGCTACTTTATATATATTGCTACTTTGATGCACTACAGTGAGGCATATTGCTAAACAAAAATGGAGATGTGAATCTTGTTCTTGGAGGCAAAAGCAAATTATTGAATCATTTTTCTTCTTGCTGCATAACAGTTGCAAATAGACACACAATTTTCAATGACTATCTGTGGTCCAGGACTTAGGCTAGGCATAAAATATTTATGCATGCATGTATGCATGCATGGATACATGCATGGGTTTTCTGGGCAGAAATATTCCTTGTGCAGAAAATGGTGTTTTCTGTTTAGAATAAGACCTGTACTGCAATGTATTAATTTGTTTGTTTCCTGGCTTTTTCCTAGTTTTATACTCAAGGTTGTTCACTGCAGACATTGCTAAAAATTAATGCCATTCAAGCATTTAAAAAGTAATTAAACTATCAAAAAATCCAACCTGTTAAGAACATATACCATTAAAGAGAAAATAGTCTATAGAAAATACAGCACATTGTGCATGCATGAGTCATTCCCCATGAGTAGTCAGTCTTTCAACTCCTGCCAAAACAATTTTTTTAAAGTATTTAACTGCCCATGGAGGGTACCAGTTAACCTCTCTGTGAAGGAAATTCCAATGCATGGGGAGTGCCCACCATGAAAACTGTCTCTTGTGTTCCCATCAGATGTATCTGTGAGGATAGAGAGAAGGGCCTCCCAGAAGATCTCAAAACAGAGACAGGTTCATATGGGAGAATATAGAGTTGGACATGATTCTCTTGTATCTCAGAATGTATCCCAGCATTTGAGAAACCTGCTTCTCAATACTATAAATTCAAATAGTTTCAAATACTCTTTCCACCTCTAGCTTGGAACACACTAAAAGTAATCTAAAATAAATAAATAAAATAATAAAAAATTTATTTATATACCGCCCTTCTGTAAAACCAGGGCGGTGTACAACAGTCAAAAATACAACATCATAACATACATAAAATACAAGATACAGGCAAAACAAAATCCAATAAAAACACTCAAGCCAGCTTACCACTGCTGACGTGGAGGAGAGGGAGAAGTTAGTTGGGGCTTACATCAGGGAATGCTTGTTTAAATAAAAAGGTCTTCAGCCCCTTTTTGAATTGGGCCAGGGAGGTGGCCGAGCGGAGCTCAATGGGCAGGGAATTCCAGAGGGTAGGGGCCGAGATGGAAAAAGTCCTCTTAGAAGTAGAGACTAATCTAGCCCCTGGAACCCTCAACAGCTGCTGCCCAGATGTTCTGAGAGTGCGGGGCGGATTGTATGGGGAGAGGCGGTCCTCGAGGTATCCTGGGCCCAAGCCATTTAGGGCTTTATAGGTAATGACCAACACCTTGTATTGTGCCCGGAAGCGAATAGGCAGCCAGTGCAAGTCTTTAAGCACTGGTGTTATATGACTGGCTCTGGGTATGCCAGTAACCAGTCGGGCTGCCATATTCTGCACCAATTGTAGCTTCCGGGTATGGTACAAGGGTTGCCCCATGTAGAGCGCGTTGCAGAAATCCAAGCGAGAAGTTACCAGACCATGTACTACCGTTTCAAGGTCCCTCTGGCCCAGGTAAGGACGCAGCTGGCATATCAGCCGAAGCTGATAACAGCTGCTCCTGACTGTCGCATCCACCTGAGATGTAAGGTGGAGCGACGAATCTAGGAGCACCCCCAGACTGCGTACCGAGTCCTTCACAGGAAGCGTGATCCCGTTCAGGACAGGTGGAACCACTGCCATCCCCGGGCCAGGAGAACCTATCACGAGCACCTCCGTTTTCTCTGGATTCAGACTGAGTCGGTTTTCCTTCAGCCAGCCCATTACCGACTCCAGACAGGCCACGAGAGGAGAGATGCCATCCCCAGTCACTGCATCAGTCGGAGACATAGAGAAGACTATTTGGGTGTCATCAGCGTACTGATAACCCCGTGCCCCATGACTCCAGATGATCTCTCCCAGCGGTTTCATGTAAATGTTGAAAAGCATGGGAGACAGAATGGCTCCTTGAGGGACCCCAGATGTAAGGGCCCTCTCATCGGAGCACACGTCTCCCAGCTGCACCATCTGGAACCTCCCAGAGAGGTAGGATCGGAACCACTGGAGCGCAGTGCCCCCGATTCCCACCTCTGCTAGGCACTCCAGAAGGATACCATGGTCTATGGTATCGAAAGCCGCTGAGATGTCCAAGAGCACCAACAGGGACACGCTTCCCCTGTCAATGCCCAGACGGAGATCATCGACCAAGGCGACCATGGCAGTCACAACCCCGTAGCCCGCCTGAAAGCCGGTTTGAAATGGGTCTAGATAATCCGTTTCATACAAGATCGATTGAAGCTGGATTGCAACCGCTCTCTCGATCACCTTCCCCAAAAATGGCAATAGCGAAACTGGCCGATAATTATTATGCATCAGGGGGTCGAGGGAGGGCTTTTTAAGCAACGGTTTTACTATGGCCAATTTTAAGCATGATGGAAATTGCCCGTCCCTCAAAGATATATTAATGGTCCGGTGTAACAATGAAGTTACCACCGGTCCCCCCTGAGCCGCTAGCCATGAGGGACAGGGATCGAGAGAGCAGGTTGTCTTCCGAACACTTCTAAGGATCTTGTCCACATCATCGGTACTAGCGGACTCAAACTGATCCAGTTTAATAGAGTCCACGGAGGCTCTGGATACCTCTACTCTAGGTTCTGCTCTAATGCTGATGTTAAGACCTTCGCTTATCCGAGAGGTTTTATCCACAAAGAAGTTGTTAAATTGGTCACAGCAGGCCTTAGAAGGTTCAAGGATCTGGTTCGGGGCAGGAGGGAGCTGAATTAGCTCCCTGACCACCCTGAACAACTCTGCTGGACGCGACTCCGCGGACGCAACACGAGCACCATAGAATGAATTCTTAGCTGCTTGTATCGCCTCTCCGTAGTCCTCCAAAAGGCGGTCTAGGAGAGCCTTGTCGGCTAAGCGTAGGTTTTTCCGCCAGCGATGCTCTAGCCGTCACAGGACCCGCTTCCTCGCCCGGAGATCTTCCGTATACCAGGGCTTTCGTTTGGAAGCAGGCCTGAGAGGGCGCTTGGGAGCGATACTGTGTATAGCCCTGGAGAGACCGGTATCCCAGATACCAGTCAGGGCATCAACAGAATCGCCGTCATTCCCAACCATGTGCCCCTCTAAGGCTTCCTGGAACCTTTTGGGTTCCATCAGCCTTCGAGGGTGGACCATTCTAATAGGTCCACCACCCCCGGGGGGGATTTGGGTAGAAGCCTTGATTTTCGCCTCCACTATATCTATCTATATCTATATCCTATGACTTTCATATCAGTGGTGTCCAGTGTCAAGTGACAGATTGAAGAGTCACAGAATGAACCTAATCAGGGGATGGGGGATTCCACCACCAGGGACGTAGGGAAGGGGGGGTTTGGGGGGTCCAGACCCCCCTTCAGGCCCTGGGGGCCTTCAAGCTCCTTCCTCCCCCCTTCTCCCCTCCATCAAAACCACAGAGAACTCGGAGAGGGAAAAAGTTGCAAGCTCAGAGAGAGAGGGGGGAGAGAGAGAGAGAGGAGGGGGAGGGAGGGGGTCCTTGTGATTTCTTTCTCTTTCGTTTCCATCGGAGTCCGGCTTCCACTCCTCCTCCTCCCTCCTCCTCCCTTGTGCTTTTGCCAAAATAAAAGTCTCTTCAGAAGAAGGGAAGGAATGGGGGGAAAGGAAGGAAGAATGAAAGGGAGGGAGGGAGGGAGGGAGGGAGGGAGGGAGAACTGAAGAAAAGAAGGAAAAGAAAGGGAGGAAGAGGAAAAAGGAAGAAAGAAAAAGGAAGGAAGGAAGCTTCTAAAGGGAAATATAAAAGAAAGAAAGGGTGACTTTTAACTTTCCTTTCAGCAGTTATATCCATATACAATATAGTAA
>NC_056522.1:290946730-290962313 GCF_019175285.1 Sceloporus undulatus | reverse complement strand
AATAATAATAATAATAATAATAATAATAATAATAATAATAATAATAATAATATCCCTTACCCAAAATGCTGAGGACTAGATTTATTTTGGATTTTGGAGTTTTTCAGAGTTTGGTATACAGTATGTCTAATGGGATATAACGGGAGATGGGATCCATGTATGTTTCTTATGCATCTCACAGACATAGACTGAAGGTAATTTAATACACAATATTTTCAAAATAATGTTGTGCTTCTGCACACTGAGCTTCAGCAAACCCCTGAGACCACTATTCCTTGTATAATTCAATAGTTCAGTAATTGATCTAAACCTTCAGGATTCCCAGGTGTCCTTGATTTGGGGTCAGACCAGATGCTCTCAGGGTCAGTTTTGGGTTTTGGAATAATTCAGGTTTCAGAAGTCCAGAGAAAGGAGACTCAGACTCTACTCTGGACATTTCTTCTGATAATGAACTCAGGTTTTCAAAAACAGTCATTCTGGATTTTTGCAACAACAAAAAAGAGGAGGGTCTGTGATGCAAAAAGCAAGAGGCTTCCTTCCAGCCTTGTTTTTTCTCTTTTTTAAAAGACAAATAGAATTAGGGTTGCCATAACTCTGGACCTCCAAAACGGGAAAAAAGTAGGACAAAATTTTCAAATGTAGGACACAGAAAAATGTGTCCTCCGTTTGAAAATTTTGTCCTACATTTTCCCGGGGAGGGGAGCAGAGGCCAAGCAGCGAGGGGAAGCCTCCAATTAAGGAGGCTTTACCTCCCCGCCTGGGCCCCGGGCCTCGCCGCGATCAGAGGCCGCGGAGGAAGGGCCAGGCCTCGGGCGATCGCCGTGGCCTCCCTTCCTTCCCCGGCCTCCGCAGAGGCCGCAGAGGAAGGGCCAGGCCTCGGGCAATAGCCGCGGCCTCCCTTCCTTCCCCGGTCTCTGCAGAGGCCGCGGAGGAAGGAGCGAGGCTGCCGGTGATCGCCGGGGCCTCGCCTCCTTCCTGGACTCCGCGGAGGCCAGGAAGGAGGGAGGAGGCTGCAGGGAGGCGGGGAAGTTGGCGCGGCTGCGCGCAGGAGGCGCCACCTCCCTGCAGCCTCCTCTGCCCCAGGCCTCGCTGCCCTCCTTTTCCTCCGCGCGGCCATGTGCGGTGGAGGAGGAGGAGGGCAGCGAGGCCCCCCGGGTTGCTCCGCAACCCCGCTGCAACCAGGCTTTACCCGGTTTTTGGATGGCACCCATGCCGGGAGCGGGCAGGTGCCGCCAAAACCAGGAAAAACCCGGTTGCAGCCGGGTTATGGCAACCCTAAATAGAATAAAATACAGTTAGCTGGCCCCTTTTTAGCATGTCAATGGGGATGCTTTGATGGAGAATTCCTGCATGGCAGAATGGGGTTGGACTGGATGGCCCTTCTTGGGGTCTCTTCCAACTCTATGATTTTATGATTAATTAATTAATATATGGAATCAATCTAAGATGATGAATCAGGGCTGTGGAGTCCTATGGCCCTGCTCCAGGCAATACTAGACTGCAGGGCCCATCATCCAGCAGCACCACAGACTGCTGGGAACTGCAGTCTAATAAGGCTGCACACTGCAGAAATAATCCAGTTCGACACCACTTTAATGCTATGGAAAATCCTGGGATTTGTAGTATGTTGTGCCACCAGAGCTCTCTGACAAAGAATGCTAAATGTCTCACAAAACTACAATACTCAGATATTGTTGTTGTTATTTTCTTATATCCCGCCTTTCTCCCAATATACGGACTCAAGGTGGTGATTTTCCATAGCATTAATCTATAGTATATCTTTCTACAATGTAGATGGACACCTCCATTACATAATTTGTTGGGGATGCTTTGACTGGGAGTTCCTGCATGGCAGAATGGGGTTGGACTGGATGGCCCTTGGGGTCTCTTCCAACTCTATGATTCCATGATTCTATAGCACTCTGAGCCTACTGTGATTTTAATTGTTTTTAAATGTATAAAGGTATAAAGTCTTATAATGCAAGCCATGCACTGATGGACTATTGCACTATAATTTTTATTGATTGATTTTATACCCTGCCTTTCTCCCAAAATAGGATTCTCTTAAAGGGGTTTGTTTTTCATAAAAAGAAAGGAAGGTATAATGTCTTGGAATTTAAAATTATGATAGATAGATAGATAGATAGATAGATAGATAGATAGATAGATAGATAGATAGATGAGTCTTGGAATTAAAAATTCTGTGTGTGTGTGTGTGTGTGTGTGTTGGAATTAAAAATCCCTCTTGGAAGTGGGAATGAAATGTTGTGGGGATGCAGCCTGGGTTCTTAGCTCAGCTCAGAAGTTGGAATGCAGTGTCTCAAAGCATGAGCAGAGTGTCTCTGAGCATGAACAGAGTGGCTGCTGCTCATTGCGTGAGCAGCTGCACTTTGCTTTATTGAGCTGAATTTATCTGATGTAAACACCTTCAGAGGAAGGACTCAGTTTGCATCTGCACTGAAAAAATAATCCAGTTTCATGCCACGTTAACTGCCCTTGGCTCCATGTTGTGAAATGCTGGGATTTGTAGTTTGTTGTGGCACCTGACAGATGACTCAACAGGTCCTCAAAACTACAGATCCCAAGATTCCATAGCAGCACGGAGCCATAACGGAAGTTAAAGTGGTGCCATCGAGGTGTTGAGGGTAAACGCTCGACCCTCTTTTTGTGTCTTGGGGGGCTCATAAGACTCTCAAATGGTGGCACTTAGTCTTGACCCCCCCTTCCCAAAATCCGGCTACGTCCCTGCCACCACTCACCTCATGTCTCTGCCTAGTAACAATGAAATGGGCAGCAATAGATCAATGATTAAAATTGTTTCTACATTGTATTTTCTGTAAGATGGTTGGCAGATCATATCCTAGGCATATTTTTGAAGTCAGTGATCAAATTCTGTTTCTAAATGAGACTTTTATTATGCAGCTGGCCTTCCTTATTGACCTAGGGTACCAGGAGACTAGGGGCAGCTATGGGAACCCACTATGTGACCTTTGGCAAGTGATACTTTTTCAGTTTAAGAGGAAGACACTAGCAAAACCCATCTGAATAAACTTGACCCTCCCACCCAAAAAACACCCTAGGATAGTGTTACCATAAGTTGGAGTCAACTTGAAAGCACACAGCAACAACAACAACAAACACAGCAGCAACAACAACAACAACAAATGCTATTTAAAGGTAGTTGAGTCAACAACCTGAATTCTATTCCTTGTTCCAACCAGACCAGATCAGTTGGATCAATAAAATTTACCTTCATGTTGACTCAGCTTTCATTTCAGTGGGTTGAACTCTAGTTTGGACTAACTAGTAGGATCAGACAAATGCCTCATGTTTATTTGTTTGTTTGTCTAGAGTATATATACCCCACTCTTCAGTTATGAAGACTCTCAGAACAGTTTACAGATTGTAACTCCCTTGTTTTCCCACAGCTTCTTCCATCTTTTTTTTTCTTATCACCCTCATCTGCAAAAATCAATTTTCATACTGAAAAAAATGCAGTTTAATTGGAAGAGCTAGAATCATCCTAGAAGCCTTCCAAAACATCTTGGGACTAAAAAAAAAAGGATGTAAAGTACAAGTTTTTTAAAGTGAAACCAGCATATCCAATGTTACTTAAAATTTATTCTTCCTCTCATTCTATTTTTTTTTTAATTCCCTTATTTTCTGTTGTCTCAGTCAAGTAGCAGCGGCTGAAGCAATCTAGAGACGAAACCAGATTTTCCAATAGCTTACTACCTCTGGGAAACCAAAACAGCTTCAGATTTGCACACAGCCTAATCAAATACTCCCCCTCCCTTCTCCCCCACATGCTCCTAACCAGGCATAGTGCCATAATAGCAGCAACATTACTCACACATCTGTCATTTCAGGAAGTTGGCCAATCATTTGGGCAAATGAATAATGAAAGGTACAAACAGGACTATTGTGTCAGCACACTACATGTAAGGAATATGGATCATGAACCAGGTCAGGTAAGAATATCTGGAGGCTGCTTTTGAAAAATAGATTCAAACTAGCTTTACTGTTCGCAGTTTGTATAATCATAGAGGTTTTTGAAACTAAAATTAGCTACTATACATATCATTGATACTAATGTTACTTATTACAACTAGGATTGATTGTAAATTCTAACCCATGGAATCATGCTAGTGAAAGGAAATTGAAATACTTTGACTGCAATCCTATTATAGCCATATTATTAGGAGAATGCTCCACTGAACTCAGTGGTCTTACTTCTGAGTAATCTTGTCTAGGATTTTCTTGTCATTTTGAGTATTCCTTTCTGTGCTATGAGCCTGTATTAGTTATTTTAAATCTTAGATTATCTTTATCTTCCAGATGAACCATTAATTCACCCAAAATATGCTACATGCTTTAACTTCTACACCTAACCATCATAAATATCTTTCTTTAAAAATCCATCTATGAGTGCCTAGCCCATTGTATTCTGCTTAGGATCAGATAGTTCACGTTGCATGTACTGTATATAATTTTATTTTCCTATCATTGATTACTCTATTCTTGATTATTATCAGGTGAATGTATAAAACCAGATCCATGAAAAAAATACATTTGAGTTGTTGCATAACAGCAAAGTTTGAGCACTCATTCACACATACTACAGTCAACAGTAGATGAATATGGATGTGTAAATCAGTGTTTACTGACAGGCCTAAATCCTGTATCTGTGTTTTAAGGCTGTTACCATTGTTTCCATACAATTCTAGGAGATTTTAAAAAAAGTAAAACAGGTGCCTCCTTTTTTTATTTCTATCTTGGACAGAAAGCAGAAGCAGATTTTTGTGGAAGTCCTGATGCTCTCTTGGATGTCATCCAAAAGACTCTCATCCCTGGAACCTTTGTCTTCATCTTGCTTGTGGGACTGTTGCTAAACATCCCCATCATCTGGATCCTCACCTTCCGTGTGAAGCACTGGAACAGAAGCACTGTTTTCCTCTGCAACCTGGTGTTTGCTGACATCACATGGATTTTAACCCTTCCCTTCCTGATCTACTATCACCTCAACCACCTGCACTGGCCCTTTGGGGATTCATTTTGCAAGATGACACGGACAGCCTATCACCTGTTCTACTACTCCAGCATCTACTTTGTCACTTGTCTGAGCATGGACCGCTACTTAGCCATAGTCCATCCCCTGAAATCTCTTTGGGTCTTAAACAAACAACACTCCTGGTTGATTTCTTGTTGCATTTGGGCAGTGACTGGATTGGTCAGCCTGCCTGTTACCTATGTTGCCAGCACCCAGATGTGTCCAAACAACAAAACCATTTGCTCCCTCTATATATTTTCCAGCTCTACCTACATCACCCTCCCTCTCTCTGTGAGCTGCTCTATTGGAGGGTGTTTGCTGCCTTTTGGAGCCATCTGTTACTGTTACTGCAACAGTGTGCGGAAACTCCAGGACACTGGTCTCCAGCACTGTCAGAAAAGGGAGAAAGTCACCAAGCTCATGTACTCAGCTTTGATCACCTTTGCTCTGCTCTACTTCCCTTATCATCTCTCCAGGAACACCTGCATCTTCCTACGAGCCATTTGGCCTGCTGCCACTCGGGCCATTCAGCAGGCAGACACCTTGTTCCTGGTGATGATGGCCATCTGCAGCCTTAATACTTGCATCAATCCACTCTTCTGTTTCTTGTCTGGAGGAGACTTTCGAGAGGAGGTTTGTAAACTGGCATCTTCTTTTTCTCTCATCAAGCGATGGAAAGACCGACGACAACTGGCATGCATTTACCCCATCTGAACCCTTCTTCAAACCAAGGTCTTCCAAGACTTCAGTAACAGGGAAAGTTCTTTTTTGACTACAACTTCCAGAGTTTTTCAGCCATCCCTGTGTGAAGATTGGAAAGTGATAAGATTCACAGTCCAGAAGAGTAACTTTGCCAGGCTCTTCACTCACAATGAAATGACAATGTAGGAAGAACATGAATTTCACTCAGTGTGCATGTTTAGCAGATAATGATAAAATGACAATCATTTTTTAAAAAGAAAATGAAAATGTCTTCATGAGGCTTCAAATTTGGGCTGGAGGCTCATGCAGACAGACTTTTTCAATTTCTTTTTTGAGCCTCCATCCCAAATTTGAAGCCTCAAAGAAATTTGAAAATCCAACCATTTCCAAAATTGTTTTGGGGCTGGACAGACTGCCCCAAAATGGTGGGCTGGAGCCACCTGTTTTTGCTCCCGAACATTTGATTCATTAGATTTTAAAAGTTGGCTTTTGAAATGATTTTAAATGCCTTTTGTGGCATTATGTTTTCACATACAGCTTTGGAGAAGAAAAACAATACTAGAACTAAATACGTCACAGCTATTCCATCTTTCAATACATGCATACATACATACATTTAAATACCAATATGCCTATATTAACAAAGTGTATGTATTCTTGAGAGACTTCTTTAAAAGAAAATTTGGTATCAGAGGAAGAAATAAACATGGAAAGAATGGGGATATGTCCATGCATCACAAAAAAGAAGAGCAATTCATCATGTTTAACCAAATGTTTTTGTTCAGAATTATTCACATGTACACATCTGAAATGAAATGGCCAGGCCATGTGAACATTACCTAAATAAACAAAAAGATGTTGAACCTTCTAAAAGCTACTTCAAAGCTTCATCCAAAATGCATTCAGGGATGAAGTTATACTTTTAGCAACCTTTATTTTTCTTATGATTTCCATTTTTCATGATCAAACATGTAAATCTATGCCTTTTCAACACTTTGGAGACAGGTTTCTCTGTTTCCTCCTTGTCTCTCTGTGTTGCTTCTTCACACATACTCTGTAAAGAGCTTTGGTAGCAACCAATGTTTTCCTTGCCTGTGGTGAGCAGACACATATGGCTGAAGTAGGAATGGCTAGAACATACTCCTGTTCTTTCCCAGCTCAAGGATTGTTAATTGGGTTGTTTACTGCAGACACACTACTGCAATCCAATAACAAATGTCTGTTTCACCTTTATTATCCTAATTTTTTAATTTTTTAATTTTTTATTAAACATAAAAAGGAGTACAATACAAGTACAATACACATCAACATCTATGTATGCTCATATATAGTTAAGACGCAGATGGAAAATATGAAAAGAAAAATAAAAAATAATGAATATAAACAATCTTTAGTTAATATATATCTGAAACATATATTTGCTATATTAGTGTTTACTAAATTATGATACATATATCTACTAAATTACTTTTGAAGAATTTGTATTTTCATTTTGTTTTCCTGTTAACATAATTCTATTCTAGTCCTTTCTGTCAAAAGATCTGATACCCACCTAATTCCTTTTAATTCCTTTCTCATTTCTCACTTGCCCCTGTCTTGCAGCTTCCTGCTATCTATATTCCTTTTCTTTATCTACCTACAATATGCCTTCAACTACTTTTTCTTGCCTTCTGAACATATTAAACTTTCTGGTATCTATTCACTTCAATCTTCCAGTCCTTCCATCTCATTAGTAACCAAAAATACATAACATTCATTCCTTCTTAACCTTCCTACGTAAATATTGTTTTACCACATACATTCCTTAGCTTCTTCTCCTGCTATCATAGGTTGTTTCTCAAACTTTCTTACTCATCTATATATAAATAGATGTTTTTTTACTTGTTGCAGCAAAGTATCATTTTGTTAGCCATCGTTCCCTCTGTCTTTCAGTTTAGATCATTGTTCTTTACTCATCAATTATAAATCTGTCAATTTTCAAATCCTACTGGTGAGATAGTACCCCATTTTTGTTTTAAATATGTTTCTATCATTTCCCAGTCTTTTTCAAAATTTCTCACATTTCCCATATATAACCATCTCATTAATTTATCCAATTCATAAATCTTGGCATAAATCACTCTTGCAGGTGAAATTAGATAGACAAGGCCCCTTCCATACTTTTTCTCATTGTTATCCTCAACTATGTTTAAAAAATTTTTTTAAAAAATCTGGTTTTAGTTTTAGTTTTATCTGGAGTATTTTCTCTATTTCTTTGTGGATATTTATCCAGAACTTTTTGGCTTTTTCATAGCTCTGCCACATGTGGAAAAGGGTACCTTTTTCTTGAAGGCACTTTCAACAACATTTGTTCCCACTGTCTTTGTATAATTTTGATAATTTTTCTGATGTTAAATACCAGCGAAACAGCATCTTATAATAGTTTTCTTTTATATCTTGGCTGTTAGTATATTTTAGTCTCCTTGCCCAAGTGAATTCCCAATGAGATAAATCAATTTTATGGCCTACATTTTTTTTTTTGCCCAAGCTATCATGTTTGGCCTTACAGTTTCTTTTTCTTGATCCATTGTTAACAAAAATTTATAGATTTTGGACAACTGACCTTTGTTTTTAAATTGTAATATCTTTTCTAATTCTATTTGCTTGGTTTCAATATTATTCAGTTTGTTATCTATCAGAAATCTCTCCTTTAGCTGTCTGTACAGGTACCAATGAATTTTAATTTCTTCCTTATTTAACTCCTCTTGAGTTTTACATCTAAATTTATTCTCTTGGATCTCCAACATGTCTTTGTACCTTATCGATTTCTTTATATTGCCAATTTGTTTTTCAAAGAAAGCCTCATGTGGAGATGCTTCCAATGAATTTTTTCCTCTCGATCTATAGTTGTATTTTAACCATATTTTTAGTAAAGATCTTTGAAATATATGATTCACTTTATATTTATTATAGTAAAGGAAGGCATGCCACCCATAAATTGTGTTAGAGCCTTCTAAATGTAAAAGTCTTTTATTTGAATCCACTCTTTTGTCCACCTTATACAACTAGCGTCATGGTACAATTTTACTTTTGGGAGTGCTATCCCCCCCCCTTCTTTCAAATCTTGGAGAGTTTTAAATCTCACTCTAGGTTTTTTCTGGCCCAAATAAAATTAGAAATATATTTATTCCATTTTTAAAATAGTAACTCATTTACAATTATGGGAATTGTTTGAAAAATGAATAGTATCTTTGGTAAGACTGTTATTTGTATAGTCACAGTTCTGCCCAATAAAGAAAGTTTTAGATTTTTTCTATTTTTAAGTCCTTTTTTTTAAATTTTTGACCAGATTTTTACATAATTGTTTTTAAAAAGGTCTGAATTTCTCTTTGTTAGTTCTATCATAAGGTATTTTACTTTCTTACTTATAGTAAAACATGATTGTTCATTCAGTCTCTTCTCCTCCTCTTTTGACATGTTTTTTGTTGGAACCTTCGCCTGATCTGTACTGACTTTCAATCGGGATATTTTCTCAAATTCTTCTAAAATATCATGTAATATATCTATACTATTTAGCAGATCTTCAATGAAAATAATGATGTCATCAGCAAATACCCCCAAATTGCATTCAAATCCTTTATATTTAATCCCTTTAATATTTTCTTCCAGTTGAATTTTCCTAATTAATGTTTCCACTGTCACTAAAAAGTGGAGAGGAGAAAGGGGACACTCTTGGTGAGTAACTTTCTGTGTTTTTATCAAGGAAGTTTTCATCCCATTTATCATAATACAGGCCTCTTGCTTAGAGTATATTGTTTTAATCCTATCTATAAAATTTCTTTTCACCCCCAATTTGGTAAATTACCCAAATGGGGATGGAAAAATAGAAGAGGAGGAGTGAGATTATTTTATATATTACTAACAGTGTAGATGTGATATGCAATAAGGTTGTTATGATATGTTTAATATGGATTAAACTAGATGCTGTGTTACACATGCCACATCCAGGTGAGGGTGCTCAGCTCTAGCCTTCTCCACGTATTACAGAGTAGAAATGATAGCCCTTCATGCGTTTCCTTGCTACCCACCTAACAATCAACACTACTCCCAACCAGCAGGGTATACAACTTTCTCATTGTCCACCAGTCCCAGGGATTGTCAGCTGCCGCTTTTGCCCTCGTGTGTCCATAGTACCTGAACAAGGTTTAATTCTCTCTTGTATCAGCATCTGTTATATTTGTTCAGATGCAAAATGGTGGATCAGATCAACACCATTAAGATGAAACTGAATCCTGATAAGATGGGAAGCCCTGTGGGTAAAGGGTTCTCAAGTACAGGATCTGTATGGTCTGCCTGTTTTTGATGGGATGACATCAAAATATTGTTGTTATTATTATTATTTGTTGCAGTTTTACAAGTTTTGGATTTTGGAGTGCTTCGGAATTCTGAATAAATGATACTCAACCTGTACTCTTTGCCTTGATTGAGAGTGAGGACTAATCAAC
Organism: Sceloporus undulatus; assembly: GCF_019175285.1. Classification (NCBI taxonomy): domain Eukaryota; kingdom Metazoa; phylum Chordata; class Lepidosauria; order Squamata; family Phrynosomatidae; genus Sceloporus; species Sceloporus undulatus. The sequence continues at coordinate 290,952,077 of NC_056522.1, read as the reverse complement.
ATCTTTATCAATGACCTGGATGACAGAATTGGGAGCATACTTATCAAATTTGCAGATGATACCAAATTAGGGGGAATAGCTATACCCCAGAGGACAGGCTCAAGATTCAAAATGACCTGAATAGCTAGAAAGCTGGGCCAAAGCTAACAAAATGAAATTCAACACGGGAAATGTAAGGTATTGCACTTAGGGCGGAAAAATAAAATGCACAGTATTAGGATGGGTGACATCTGGCTGAATGAAACAACGTGTGAAAGGGATCTAGGAGTCCAGTAGACCACAAGTTGAACATGAGTGAACAGTGTGATGCGGCAGCTAAAAAGGCCAATTCTATTTTAGCTGCATCAACAGAAGTATAGTGTCTAGATCAAGAGAAGTAATAGGCCACTGTATTCTGCTCTGGTCAGGCCCACTAGAATATTGTGTCCAGTTCTGGGCGCCACAATTCAGAAAGGACATTGGAAAACTGGAGCGTGTCCAAAGGAGGGCGACAAAATGGTGAAAGGTCTGGAAACCATGCCCTATGAGGAACGACTTAGGGAGCTGGGATGTTTAGCCTGGAGAAAAAGAGGTCAGAGGTGATATGATCGCCCTGTTTAAATATTGAAGGGATGCCTTATTGAAGAGGGAGCAAGCTTGTTTTCTGCTGCTCCAGAGAACATGACCCGGAACAATGGATGCAAGCTGCAGGAAAAGAGATTCCACCTGAACATTAGGAGGAACTTCCTGACAGTTAGGGCTGTTCGACAATGGAATGCACTCCCTTGGAGGGTGATAGAGTCTCCTTCCTTGGAGGTCTTTAAAGAGAGGCTGGATGGCCATCTGTCAGGGATGCTTTGATTTGGATTTCCTGCATGGCAGGGGGTTGGACTGGATGGACCTAGTGGTCTCTTCCAACTCTATGATTCTATGATTCTATGATTCTAATCAGAGGTGGTGGTGGGGGGGATTTGTCTGCATTTTCAGACTTATTAACTACTAGCTTTTATCAAATTTCCTTTAAAGTTTATGCCCCTAGAAAAGTCAGGGGTGTAGTAAGGTGAGGAATACATTATGATGTGAACAAATCTATTCTGGCATAATGTTGCATTAAGAGTCATGCAATCCATCTTGTGCCACCTTCTTATGTTAAGCAGAAGGAGCAACTAAGCACCAGTAGGTGAATTTAATCAGAACTTGTCCAGTCTCACATTTCAGCATATGACATGGATTTGAATCAGCTGTGCATTGCCATGAGTCAAAGGTCTCTCTCCTGAGATTGATGAAAACAGAAAATTAAAAGGCAAAAAAAGAAGAAAGAAAATGCACATTGTGAAGCAGTAATCAGGGGGAGTTTTGCCATCCAGTATTTTTGTGCTCAGGCTTGAGTTTAAAATATTCAAAATTTAATTGCAAAAACATCAAAGTCTATTACAAGTGGATTTGTTTGAGTACCTTTTTATATTTTCACAGTATCACTTAAAACAAAATGGATGGCTTTGCTGGAAATGGTTATTAGCAAAACCTAGGAAAGTTACTTTTTTGGACTGTAACTCCCAGAATCTCCCAGTGAGACCAGGCAATAATAATAATAATAATAATAATAATAATAATAATAATAATAATAGGATTTATTTATATGCTGCTCAGTCACTGGGAATCCAGGCAGCTTACAACTGAGGGGATAATAGACGGTTCCCTGCCCTCAGGCTTACAATCTAAAAGACATGACACACAAGGAGAAGGGAATGGTGGGGGGAGGGGATCAGGTCCAGCATTCTTCTCTCCCTCTGAGGCCTGGACCAAGGCAGATGGACCGGAGGGAGGGCTCTGCTTCTTCAGCAATGTCATACTGGAATGTGGTATCTGAAAGTTATAGTCCAAAAAATAATTTTTCCAAACCCCAGTTACTACCTAAAAAATTCTAATTCAGCTGCATTCTGTTCAAAAATCTAACTACCATGTTTGGGGAGTGGAGAGGTTTGAAGAAATTTTGACAAACACTAACTCCTCCCTTGTCTAGACAGAATATTTTGTGGTATTTCTTTTAGGCCAACCAGAATAACATCCTCCATAACAGATTCTATGACCTTTTCTCACCTACTAGGGTTTGTCCTTTTCCATTCTTTTTCTGGAGAAATGCTAGTATGGTGGTGCATGGTTAAATTATTTTTAAGCTGTGTCTATATTTAGATGCTCTTGAAATTTTCAATGAATTTAAATGTCTTTGCAAACATAAAAGAAATCCTATTCTTACTGCCTTAACAAATGTACAAATGCCAACTTCTTTCCATTTTAATACAAGTATATAGTAAGCTATCTTGCAAGAACTAGTGTATTGAAAGGTAGATTATACCTTTAAAAATAAAATAAGTCTCAAGAAATACTGACACATACAGGCAAACTGGCAAGGGCAGCATGAAATCAAACATCATCAACCATATTAGGCAATTTTTATTGTGCTATGATCCAGACATGTTCCCAAAAATCATGAAAGATGTCTAGCTATCATTGTATGTGATGTTTCTCATATATTTATCTTGTATTTAGTAATTGATATGCTTTATTCTGTGACTGGTAATTGAAAAATCTTGCTCAATTTGCAAGACTAATTACAAATAATGACAATGGAGAATCTACACATATTCAGCCTAGACAATGAAGAAATAGAAATAGTAAAAGAGTTCTTATATCTGGGATCAAACATTGATAGAAATGGATACTGCAGCCAGGAAATCAGAAAAAGATTAAGAATGGGGAGAGTGGCTATGAAAGAACTAGAAAACATCCTAAAATGCAAAGATATACAACTGAGCACAAAAGTTAGAATCATACAAACCATTGTATTCCCTATTACCATGTATGGATATGAGAGCTAGACAGTTAAGAAAGAACACCAGAAGAAAATCAATTCAGGGCTCTGTTTTGGGTCCCCTACTGTTCTCTCTCTACACATTGTCCCTAGGAAAACTTATCAGCAACTTTGGTTTTTCCTATCATCTGTATGCCTATGACACTCAGCTGTATCTTTCCACCCCTGACCTTTCTCCAGGACTTGAACAGCAAGTTTCATCTTGTCTTACCACTGTCTCTCAGTGGATGCGTCATCAGCGTTTGAACCTCAACATGTCCTAAACAGAGCTTCTTGTCTTTCCACCTAAGTCCTCCCTTCAATACTCCTTTTCTGTTTCTGTTGGCAACACCTCTATTCGACCAGTCCAGGAAGCCCACAGTCTTGGTTTCACTTTTAATTCCTCTCTGTCTTTCATCCCCACATCCAAGCCACAGCCAAAGCCTGTAGATTCTTTCTTTACAACATTGCCAGAATCCGTCCATTTCACTCGGCCTCTACCACCAAGACTCTGGGCCACGCTCTGGTGGTTTCCCGACTAGACTACTGCAACCTCCTTCTGGCAGGGCTTCCTCTCTCTCATCTTCATCCTTTAATATCTGTTCAGTATTCAGCGGACCACATCATTACATCCGCTCGGTGCTTTCACCATGTTTCTCCTTTATTATTATCTCTTCACTGGCTCCCCTTCCCCTTCCCTTTCCGTATTCAGTATAAGCTTCTGTTGTTGACCTTTAAAGCCCTGCATGGCCTGGCCCCTCTTTATTTATCTGAACTTCTTTCTCTTTACACTCCCACTTGTATCCTCTAGTAGTCAAGGTCTGCTGTCCCAGCCTAGGATCTCCACTGCCCCATCCTGAATTCATCCTTTCTCACTTGCTGCCCCTCACTCCTGGAAGCTTCTTCCCCCATGAACATGGGTCATCACTTCTTTGACCACTTTTAAATCTGAGTTGAAGACTAACCTGTTCAGGAAAGCGTTCCCAGGCACTGTGTGATTATCTATCTGATTTTTGATTGGATAGTTGATGTTGATGTTTTTAACTGTTGCTTGCTTTTTTTAACCAATTCTATTTTATATTATTACCTATTGTTTTATACATATATTTTTTAGATTGTACACCATTGGCAGGTTTGATTTGTATTGATTTGATCATTTGTATGTACAGTGCTGTGTACATTTACAGTGCTTCAGAAATAAACAACAACAACAACAACAATAATAATAATGGGTGCTGGAGACAAATGCTGAGGATGTCATGGACAGCCAAAAAGACAAATAAATGAATCCTAGAACATATCAAGCCAGAAATCTCCCTGAAAGCCAAGATGACAAAATGTAGGCTGTCATACTTCAGACACATCATGAGAAGGCATGACTCATTAGAAAAAACAACAATGCTAGGAAAGGTGGAGTGAAGTAGAAAGAGAGGAAGGCACCATGCTAGATGGATGGACTCTATTAAGGAGGTCATGGATATGAATGTACAGGAACTAAGCAGAGTAGTGGAGCACAGGGAGTCTTGGAGATGTCTCATCCACAAGATCGCCATGGGTTGAGATCAACTTGAGTGAAGTTAACAACAACAAAACTTGTTGCAAAACATTATATCTGATTAAATCCTGTTGTTGTCTTTGATGTCTTGGACTTGACAATTAAGCTTGTGTTTACTTTCTACTGAACCATTACTGTATATACTCATTTATATATCTAAAAATTTATGCCCAAAAATTGACCCCAAAATCCCATGTCTGTTTATTTATTTATTTATTTATTTATTTTAAAAACCCTACAAGCTTAGTGAATAATTTAACTTGAACCTGAGACATACCAGAGGCAGGTTCATCTTAGCTGCAGAGACAGAAGCCTTGAGGCAATGAGATACTAACCTAGCCACATGTTTCTCAAATGTAAATTGCAAGGATGAATGTCACCCATGGCATTTTTGCCAAGTCAAACCATACCAAAATATCACTTAGAAAATGCCTCTAGCTGGGCATGGGCTTCCTGATCACTAAAACCTAAAATCCAAGAGTAAACCTAACTAGGATGAAGCCAGAATTCCAAAATAAATCAGGACATATAAGGCAAATGTTTATCACCTCTCAATCATACCAAATTTATTCATTTCAGTTAAAGAATGGCACATGTCACAGAAATTTGGACTCATACAGACATCTGGATATCATAGGGAGAAAAAGACCAAGTGTGAAATGCCAAAATGCTGTGATGGAGCTGAGGTAGAAGAACATGTGACATAATGTCAGTCCATGAAGCAGGCTTTAAAGGTCTTGAAATCACACCAGCTAGGAGTCAAGAGTAAAATAGTTGAAACTTCCAGAAAAAATTGGTTATCAACAAAGACCTTCCAGATGCAGAGGCAAGGCTGGGATATTTATATTCTAGTAGATTCCCACAGCTGTTGTCTAGACAGCTGATTTCAGCATGTTTTCTATAAATATGCTCCTATCTATGTAAATAATAAATAATAATAAATAAATGCTTTATTTATATTC
>NC_056522.1:290946221-290946330 GCF_019175285.1 Sceloporus undulatus | reverse complement strand
GGTGTACAACATAACAACAGACACAATACACAAAAGCAATAAAACACGTTAAAATATACATTAAAAACCACATACTAGCCAGCTCATCATTGGCCATCGGGGGGGGGGG
>NC_056522.1:290945769-290946121 GCF_019175285.1 Sceloporus undulatus | reverse complement strand
GGAAGGTTTTTAAATCCTTCCTGAACTGGGCTAGGGAGGTAGTCGAGCGGAGCTCTATGGGCAGCGTGTTCCAGAGGGTCGGGGCTGAGATGGGGAATGTCCTCCTTGCTGTGGAGGCTAGTCTTGCCCCAGGTACCCTCAGTAGCTGCTGCCCAGATGTTCTGAGTGTGCGGGGTGGATTGTATGGGGAGAGGCGGTCCTCAAGGTATCCTGGGCCCAAGCCATGTAGGGCTTTATAGGTTATAACCAACACCTTGTATTGCGCCCGGAAGCGAATGGGCAGCCAGTGCAGATCTTTAAGTACAGGTGTTATATGACTGGCCCTGGATGTACCAGTGACCAGTCTGGCTGC
>NC_056522.1:290928968-290945669 GCF_019175285.1 Sceloporus undulatus | reverse complement strand
TCCTGAACTGGGCTAGGGAGGTAGCCGAGCGGAGCTCTATGGGCAGCATGTTCCAGAGGGTCGGGGCTGAGATGGTGAATGTCCTCCTTGCTGTGGAGGCTAGTCTTGCCCCAAGTACCCTCAGTAGCTGCTGCCCAGAAGTTCTGAGTGTGCGGAGCGGATTGTATGGGGAGAGGCGGTCCTCAAGGTATCCTGGGCCCAAGCCATGTAGGGCTTTATAGGTTATAACCAACACCTTGTATTGCGCCCGGAAGCGAATGGGCAGCCAGTGCAGATCTTTAAGTACAGGTGTTATATGACTGGCCCTGGATGTACCAGTGACCAGTCTGGCTACCATGTTCTGTACCAATTGTAGCTTCCGGGTATGGTACAAGGGTTGTAGAGCGCATTGCAGAAATCCAATCGAGAGGTTACCAGAGCATGTACCACCGTATCAAGGTCCCTCTGGCCCAGGTAGGGACGCAGCTGGCGAATCAGCCGAAGCTGATAACAGGTGCTCCTGACCGTCGCATCCACCTGAGATGTAAGGTGGAGTGACGAGTCAAGGAGCACCCCCAGACTGCGTACCAAGTCCTTTACGGGAAGCGTGATCCCGTTCAGGGCAGGCGGAACCACCACCATCCCTGGGCCAGGAGAACCTATCACAAGCACCTCAGTTTTCTCTGGATTCAGACTGAGTCGGTTTTCCCTCATCCAGCCCATTACTGACTCCAGGCACGCCACGAGAGAAGAGATGCCATCCCCGGTCACTGCATCAGTCGGAGACATAGAGAAGACTATTTGGGTGTCATCAGCGTACTGATAACCCCGCGCCCCATGTCTCCGGATGATCTCTCCCAGCGGTTTCATGTAAATGTTAAAAAGCATGGGAGACAGAATGGCTCCTTGAGGGACCCCAGATATAAGAGCCCTCTTGTCGGAGCACACGTCTCCCAGCTGCACCATCTGGAACCTCCCAGAGAGGTAGGACCGGAACCACTGGAGTGCAGTGCGCCCGATTCCCACCTCTGCCAGGCGCTCCAGAAGGATACCATGGTCTATGGTATCGAAAGCCGCTGAGATGTCCAAGAGCACCAACAGGGACACGCTTCCCCTGTCGATGCCCAGACGGAGATCATCGACCAAGGCGACCATGGCTGTCTCAACCCCGTAACCCGCCTGAAAGCCAGTTTGAAATGGGTCCAGATAATCCGTTTCATCCAAGATCGATTGAAGCTGGATTGCAACCGCCTTCTCGATCACCTTCCCCAAAAATGGCAATAGCGATACTGGCCGATAATTATTATGCATCAGGGGGTCGAGGGAGGGCTTTTTTAACAGCGGTTTTACAGTGGCCAATTTCAAGCTGGATGGAAATTGCCCGTCCCTCAGAGATGTATTTATAATCCGGTGTAACAACGAGGTTACCACCGGTCCCCCCTGAGCCGCTAGCCATGAGGGACAGGGATCGAGGAAGCAGGTTGTCTTCCGAACGCTTCCAAGGGTCTTGTCCACATCATTGGTACTAACCGACTCAAACTGATCAAACTCTCACCTTCTTGTCTGTGTTCACTTGCAGTAGGTATTGTCTGGTTTGTATCTGTGTTTTGAGGTTGCTGGGGTGGGGTACCCCTGTTTTTTCCTGCTCTGCCACTGGGCCCTGAGAGTTAAGTCTGCCACTCTCTTTATCTGCCTCACTGTCTGTATTGTACTCCAATTTGGGGGTCTGGAAAGGTGGCATGACAATATCCATCCCAGATCTTAGCTCCCAGAATTCCTGACTATTGAGCAAATGTATTCCCCCATGGAATTTCATGTTGGAGCTGCTGGGAGCTGAAGTCCAAATCACCTGAAAGACCAACATTCAGGAACCATGGGGCTAAATCCAAAGACTTATACTCCCCCATGGAATTTCAGGATGGAGCTTCTTACAAACACCGGGCATAGTCTGCTCTGGTGAGGGGGTCCTTCCCATCAGAAGAATTTTGTGACATGAAGTTTAGTTCAAAGAGAAACTTTTCCAATCCCTGAGAAAGACAGGTGAGGACTAATGATGTTTAATTAATTAATTAGCTTGTTTATTTTAATCTTAATTTTGCTCTGTACTCATGGATTAGAGTTTAAACATTGCAGTATTAAAGTTATTTTATGCCTGTTGCATTATTTTAATTTTATTTGAATTTTTGAATGTTTTATAAAATACTTCCACTCCCAAACCACTTTCAACTGTAATATATTTGGCTACATTTGATTATCTTCCATTGGACAAGCAACTACTATTGATGCAAGCAACTTGCAGCTATCTCTGTTCCTTCCCCCCTCCCCCCAAAAAATCTGCAGCAGAGGATTCTGCAGCCTTCCTGAGCTGTATGGAGAGACTAAGGGCCTTAACAAACCAGCAGTAAGGGTGGTGTGTGGGTGTGATGTTTAGATGTCGCATGCCCTGAGGCTGCCCCCAAGCTGAAATCATGCCACCCACCTGCATGCCCAGGGAGCATTACAGTGCTTTGGCAGCATGGTGTTCAGATGCCTCATGCAGCAGGTGCAGATAAGCTGCTACTGCAGCAGAAAGGGCTGCATTTTTTCATCACAAAAAGGAGTGATATTTTGCCACTTCTTTTTGGGTCACAAAAATGCCACATCAGGGCTGAGGTGTGTGGTTACCATGGCCCTCATCCGGTGTTCAAAGGGGTGATGTCAAGCCACCCCTTTGGAGCCATCTGTACTGGCCTAAGATTACCTCCTTTGTATTCTCTTGATTGAAAACATGTTGGTCTCTTTCGCATAACATGACTGTAGCACTTTGATATCACTTTAACTGGCATGACTGCATTCTATAGAATCCTTGGATTTGTTATTTGCTGAGATACTTGAGCTCTGTAGCAAATACAAATACCACAGTTCCATAGGAAGGAACACTGACAGTTATACAGTTAAGAAAATACTGTGAAGTGTGAAAGAGATCATCATCATCAGAATGATAGCACCGGATCCAAGTCAATGGGGAGGATCCAAATTATGCCAAGCAGTACTGGATCCAAGCTAATCACTTACTTCCATACTACATTATTTTTTCCACTACAAACTCATGATAATGCTTATCTTATAGGACAAGTTTCAGATGACATATTCACTTTCTGCTCAGTGTGAATTTCCCTCCTTGAAAAAGAAAAGAAAAAAGTAAATCCACAACACAATGTTTTCAACAACGAGATAGAAGATGGTTATACAAAGAATGGCCAGCAACTCATCATCTCAGTGAACAATCCTACTGCTGCAACTCCATTTAAATAAGCTAATAGACACAAAGCTATTTTCTTCCATTTTGTGACAGTAGTATACTACCGTGAAACAAAATATAGGAAGTGTAGAATTATACTTCAGTTGTAAATGAAATCTGATACAATTTTATTTCCACTATGAGATAGATGATTCCACCCACTGTGGCAAGAAAAACAATAGCCTTGGGGTGGGGCTGAAGTATTCCAACTGCAAGGGGAATCACAGCCTTGAATCATAGCTATTTCAAAGACAGATGCTTTCTGTTCCTCAGTCTAGGGTGAGCAAAAGCCTGACACCCTGATGTCTTCTACTTTTATACATGGCACTGTTGAGCTCATTAGTGGTGACCTAACACAAAGGAATGGGTTTCCTGAATCCACATTTAACAATGGGCTGTTCAAATGTTTTCCTCAGGGAGAGAAACGAAATGCTCTTGGCAGCTATAACAAAGTTGTGTGGCACACCCTCTGTCCAAGCCTTTTAAGACCATTACATCTTGTTAATTTATATCTTCTGAAAAAGAAATAATGTTGGTTCATGAGTGTTTCTACAAGTATATGAATGCCACTCTTTAGAGGAGAAAATGTGCTAGCATTTAAGTCTCCCCTAAGAAATAAAACTGGCAAAAGAACACTTTCCACAATACAGGGCAGGCATGTGGAACCCTAGGTTCTCTAATGTTCTTGACAACAATTTCCATAATCTTATTGAATATTGGTCATGATGGTTGGGGCTTTTAGTAGCTAAAGACCAAAACATCTGGACAACTAACCCCTCACTCCCCAAGCCTGACTACTATTGGAGATGAAGAATTTTTAAAATCAGCTTGGCCTCACATTAACAAAACAATCTGATCCAACATACTCAGAAGTAACTCTCACTAATTTCCATGAGACTTACTTCCACATATATAAATGCATACAGGATTCCTCATATGTCAGTGTGTGGGATTGCAAACTAAGATGAAAGAGGAAGAACAGAAGCAAGAAGTGCTTTTAATTTTTTATTTATTAAAAAGATCAGTGGTCATTCCTCATAATCAATAATGCTTTTGCATTAAACTCTAGAATCCAGAAATATTTGAAGTTTGGACATCACCTAATAATTTGGATATCCCTTAATAATTTCCATGTGCAATGAAAATAAAAAAGTTATGAAGTGATATATATATATATATATATATATATATATATATATATATATCTGTTGAATGAAAGATTTCCAGGTCACCCTATCATCCACAGCCTTGTTCAGATCTTGCAAACTCAGGGCCATGACATCCTTGGGTGAATCTATACATCTGGATTATTATCATACCCTTTTCTTACTGGCTTATTATCTTTTCTATGGAGTCATGTCTTCTCATGATATGGCCAAAGTATGCCAGTCTTAGTATAGTCATCTTGGTTTCTAGAGAGAGTTCAGGCTTGATTGTCTCTAGGATCCATTAATTTGTCTTTTTAACAGTTCACAATATCCATAACACTCTTCTCCAGTATCACATTTCAAATCAATTTATTTTCTTCCTTTCAAGTTTTTTCATTGTCCAGCTTTCACAGCTATAAAAAAATGGGAAATATGATAGTATTGACAATCCTAACTTTAGTATTCAGTTTTATATTATGATACTTCAGGATCTTGCCTAGTTCCTTCATAGCTGCCCTTCCAACACCTAGTCTTCTTCTTCTGATTTTTTTTTTTTACTGCAGTCTCTGGCTCAGTACAAACCACCCCAAAAGGGCAGTCTGCCCATGCCTTGTTTTGCTGCGCAAGGAAGCTGCAGTGGACAAACTGCGTGGCTTCCTCACACAGCAAAAAGAACCTGCAAAAAGCGGGTTCTTTTTGCGGCACCAGATACAGTAGTGTCTTTTTGAATTCCTTCCTGACAATGTCTGTGGCTTCAGTTCAGAGTTCTTGCTCTTGGTCAATTAGGTTTAATAGTGCAAATCTATTATTCACATCACCTTTAAATTTTATGGGGATATCCTTCTATTGGGATATTGTGTATTTTGGCACAATGGCAGGTTTAAAGTTCTTCTTTTCCTTTATTCTAATTTTTATATAAGTAGTTCATGCTCTTTATCAGAATCTCCTCCTGGTTTTCTCCTGGAATCCTCCTCCTGGAATCTATTGCAGCCTTTAAAAACCAGACTAACTGCTACCTCCCAGAGGGCCTTCTCTGCAATTACTACCAAACTATGGAACGGCCTGCCAGACGAGATCCGTCAAATTGCCAGCTTAGACAGCTTTTAAAAAGCTGTCAAGATGGATCTCTTCCAGCAGGCCTTTCCTGAATAAAAGTGCCTGGCCACAGAATGACTCCCCCTCACATCATGTATCAGCCCACCGCTCTGTCCTCGATGTATTTTTTATTGTGTTTTTAATAGATGTTTTAATTGTAACTTGTTTAATCCTATTTTAAGGGGGGGAATTTGGGACATAAATTTGTAAATGTGGATTTTAATGTATTGAAAGCTGCTTTGATTGTCTTGTCACAGAAAAGCAGGATATAAATAAAAGTTTTATTTTATTTATTTTTGGTTTTGTTTTTGCTGAGAGAATGGAGCTTCTCTATCTTCTGCTTCTAGTGATGTAGCCTATTCAGTTTCTTTATTGGCTATCAGATGATGTCCACGCATACAGTTGTTTCTTGGGTGGCTTGAAGAATGGATTTACGATGAACAAACTATTGACCTTGCAAAAATCAGTCAGTTGGTCTCCTGCTTCATTTTTTGATCCTAGGACAAATTTTCCTACAATCTTTGATTCTGCTTTGTTTCCTGTTTTTACATTCCAGTCTTCTATGATTAACAACAAGTGTTATTTTGGTGTATGATCAATATCCTCCTGGATGTCAGCACAGCACCTTTCAATTTCTTCTCCTTCTGCCTCTATAGATGGAGCATAAATTTGGATTATGGTTATATTGATGGGCTTTCCATGAAATCTTATTAACATGATTCACTCAGACTTTGCATTATATCACATGACTGTTTTGCTACATCTCTCCTTGCTATAAATGCCAACCCATTTCTTCTTAAAATTTCATTTTCTGAGTAAAACATTTGGTAATTATCTGACTCAGAATGTACCATTCCTGTTCATTTTAGCTTCTTCTCCCCAAGTATTGTAATATTTATACATTCTGTTTTATTATGTTAAGCTTCCCCTGATTCATTCTTCTCACATTCCATGTCCTTATAATATGTGTTGTGCAACTTTGGATGTTTCTTTTGCCTCTGAGCATGTCAACAGCTGATTGACCTTTTGGCTTGAGTCCAGTTGCATCATTAGCCACAGTGCTACTTATGGTTGCCCTCTGCTCTACCACAGTAGTTCATTGAGTGTCATAGAATTATAGAGTCATAGAATTATAGAATCATAGTATCCTAGAGTTGGAAGAGTCCACAAGGGCTAACCAGTCCAACCCCTACCATGCAACAACTCACAGTCAAAGTATCATCTGATTATGGAGTCTAATTTTCTGGTGCTATCTATTGTTTCACTTTGGTTTGTCTCATCATAAGGTTTTCATGGTAAAAGAAGTTTTGCCATGCCTCTCTCTGTACTAACAAATACTAGCAATGGTGCCACTGCTCCTGTCTCTGAAAGATCCTCCAACAGTGTCACCCTACACTAGTGCTGCTCCCTAGTAGCTGCATATTTAGTCTCACTCCTCTGCAAAAGCCTGTCTGACATCAGAGGCCTTCCTAGCAAAATTGCTACCATAGCATAGACTTTTGCTCATAGGAGCACACAATCCTAATACAGAATGTCTGTCTTTCTGTCTGTCTGTCTTTCCATCATCTATCTTAGACTTTATGCAGCATAACAGGAAACTCCTGAAGTTTTATTTTTGACATGCAGAAACTATAAACTGCTACAGAACCATTTCATGTAATATTCAATTTATATTTGTTTTGTCATAACTATATGGGTGACCATGAGAATGTCACACACTGTTAACCTCAAAAACCTCCATGATAGGTTTTCTTAGGGTTGTCATAAATCATAAATAACTTGAAGGCACAAAACAAAAACAAACATAACTATAACTAAACATAATAATTAATGATAATGCAGCTGAAACAATAGCTGTGAAATTTAACCAAGAACCTGTATAGACCAGCAGCAGAGTCAGGGTGCAGCATCTTGATGATGCATGCCATAGTCCACCCCCCCCCCCCAGGGCACCCTGACATGGCATGCTACTCTAGACAGCATGCAGCATCATGATGCAGCACCAAAGGGGTGCCATACAGCTGTGGCGGTGCAGCTATGGTGCCCTTTGGAGGGCGCAAAAAGGAGCTGCATTTTGCGGCTCCTTTTTGCCCTCTCCAGAGGCCAGATCAGGGCCATGGCATGAGGTTGTTGCGGCCCCAATCTGGCTGAAGAAGGGGCAGCTGCATGCCACCCGTCTGTACAGCCCCTAAGTTTCTAAGTAAAGATCTGACTACTGGTTGCGTATTGCATGGTCAAAGATTACTGTGTGCAGATTTTAGGAGAAAAATACTTTATTCAAATTTTCAGACTCTTCTAGACAGCATATATGATAGTTGGGGTATTCTGGGAGTTGTAGCTTAAAATTCAGGTTCCATACCAGATCCTCCTGTGAAGCTCTCAACCCGTGGAAGAATCAGTAGGTAACCTGAACAGCTCACCACCATTTTTATACCAGAAAAGGGGTGGGGGGTGTCCACATGTTAAATTGCTGTTTGTTGGAATGCTGAGTTACCTACCCCAAAGGATGGATGTGTCCAAAGGTAACACTCCAGACAATTATAAGTTTGGGGAATTAGGTTAGACTCAGATGTTAGGGCACTGGAGGCTGGGTAACATAGCCTCTGTGACCTATCCCACTGTATGCCAGGTCCAAGAGTACACAGAACTTCAGAGGCAAACTTCTAATTAAACTGAATTTAATTTAAAAGGGGATTAACGCATGCACACACACATACAGCCACACATGTACATAAGAACTAGGAAATCAAAGGGGTGAGGTTGGAACAGAAATGAGGCTCCACTAACAGTGATACTGCACCTGAATAGATCTTGAGTCCAGATTGTGGGAATGTCCTGGGTGAAAAGATGACTCTAACACTCCCAGTGCAAAGTGAGGTGGTGAGCTATTGAGGTGCTTAGACAAGCAGACAGGTATGGATTCGGCATGCAATTTAACTGAGCCAAAGAAATGGATAAAACAGGCATAATATTTATACCAGAAATTCCATCTTGGGACAGAGGCAAGGGGTTTGATTTGACCAAAAGTTCTTTGAAATGGGTATGAGTTGCTTTGATATGTTTTCCAAGGTGGGAACAGCGGGGTGAAGGGATGGCAATTAAACATACACTTTCAAGCTGGAGGGGATATTAAGCAGGATCTCCAGGTCTGTGTTATTCTCAAGCCTTGAATCTCTTTGTTCTGGGGTTGGAGGTCTCACCACCACCTCCTACTCAATGTCTAGCTCATTGGTGCCCCTTTGCAACTCCTGCCCTCTTGTCTACATGTGTGGCTATTCCCTAGTGATGGCCTTCACATTCAGGGTACTAGAAAGATCATCCAGAATCTATGCTTTTGATATCAAAAGAAGAGGGGTGGCTTGAGCCACCATCACCACCTATGGGCCCTGGAGAGTCCTAACAAGTGTTAAAAGTATAGGAGTAGGGCCAGTTGTACCTCTGTACAATGGTTATTGCAATAATGTAGGGGACAATTACTTCCCAGCCCTAGATGAAAAAGGTTCAGTTAGATCTGTCAAGGACACTATTTCTGCTCAGCAGTATGCCTGATTAAAGTCAGTGGAACTTAGTACCAGGTGAGTTTGCATGACGCTTGCATCCGGTGATCTCCTCACCTCAACTAGAAGTTAACTCTGCTAACAGCTGCACATTTTCAGAATTAGCAAAAATATAATTGGTATTGCACAACTGATATTGCACCAAATATTTTACAAGAGGTTGCAAAAGGGCTTGCCCCACTGCCTGCACAACTGCTTGTATCATGGTGGAATCAAATGCACCTGTGCTGGTGCAGACTTTCACTCTTCGAAGACTATGCTTGATTTAGATTTATGACTGTAACCATAATTACTTCCTGGATTTATCTTAAATTGGTAAAAATATCTTAATTAGAAAACATAAAAAAACTTATAGAGTAAGTAGTGCTGATAAGTATCATTCTTGAAATCTAATAGCAGATGAAATCCATGTTCTTGCTGGGAATTGAGATTTTGCCTCCTTTATCCTGTGAACCAAATTGTAGATGTGTAGGGGGCTTCACTTAAAATCATCCCACTATTAGAACAAATTGCAGCATTTTCAAGCATGACGATTGTCCTTCCTTTGTCATCTCACTCTAAAATAACTCTGAATCTTCCTTAGGAACTGCATTCCTGTTGGTTGCTTTTCAGGTAGCTGTGTCAGCTCCCAACCAATACCTGAAAACAGTGGTAGCAATATCACAGTCAGTAGCTTTTGCATCATGACCTGATTCATAGCTCTCTCTCAGTAAACAGCACTATGACGGTGGTCTGTTCCTCACTCTTACAGTGACTTTGGGGGGGAAATCACCATGATGCATAAAAACACAATTGTCTTCCTAAAACATAATGAGATTTTCAGTTACATTGCCTTGTTTTTGTTATATCTTCCATTGACTGCTTCCTGTGCCTTTTATGGTAGCCTAGCAGGTAAAGCTTGGTGTGCAAATAAGGAAATATTCCCCTACTTAATATCTCTGGGGTAGACAACTGATAAAATGAGCACAAGATCAGTTATCTACAGTCAAGTACTTCTGGTTATGCTGGACTGAATGGTAGAAATCAAATATATAAAATAATTTTCTTCCTCATCCTCTACTGTCTTTTCCCCTTCATATCTAAAGGTAATAGTAAGTTATGTAAATGAGAGACTTATCATATTATTCAGAAATTTATAACCAATTTTCCAAGCAAATAGCCCTCACAAAGTAGCTTGCAATATACCCAAGTATAAACGTTTTTGAAACACTATGATAATTGTTAACAGAAAACATGTATGAACTATATTAAGCTCAAGACTCAAAAGAAAATGTAGTTCCTGTTAGGTTGCCTTCTGTGATGTGTCAGAACATTATGAAACGAGGAGGCATGTTTCCCCTTTAGAACAGTTCTTCTATTGACAAGCACAGGAGGACATATCAATAAAATAAAACCATTCAGTAAATAAATATACATGCCTTTAACTGGGTGAGAGTTCTAAATTCTGAAGGCTATAGCTAGGTTTAACAGAATTATGTGGTATGCCTTTTCACATTGAAATTATTGTTTGATTGATCAATCAATTGATTGCTTAAAATAGAATATCAATGAACAGTGAGTTGACAGGAATCAGGGGGACACATAGCGTAACAGAGGTCTACAGATAACTAAAATTTTAAAAAATCATCTGCTTAAAAGCCATAATATTCTATTTTTATTTGCCTTATATACTGATGTAATCGTATGTGGTAATTTGGTTGAAAGGAGGAGAAATGGTTGTGAATGGTAATTAAAACTCAGTGTCACAGCAGTAAATTAAAGGAAGTCTTATCAAACAATGTCCTTCCACTAGAGGGCATCCTTAGTAACATCTTCTAATCACAGGCAAAGCAATGCATTTAGAGTATAGCAATGGGGCACATTTTTATTAAGTGTGTTGGTGGACACCATATCTCCATATGATTAAAATGACCAATATAAAAATGCAGAGTAGTCACATGCATTGGTATATCCTTTCTCTTTCTGAAGCTACCATATCAGTAGCATCAGATTAAATTAGAAAAGGAGAACATAAAAGGTGAGAGGGGGCTCTTCTGAAATACAAGCCCTTCAGGTACCCTTCAGACCTTTGGTCTCCTCTGACTTTCATCTCCCCAGGTTACCAGCCATTTTGCCTTTGCTGCTGTAGAATATTGTGGGACTACATTTGAACATAGGAATTATGGTGGTTTGTATATGAATGTATAGGAAATTGACTTTAACCACATGCAATAAGGAAAACACACACACACACACACACACACACACACTAATTACTGCTGTAGAGTTAGTCAATACCGAATAAGTATCTATGGGCTACTTCCAACATTGAGCAGACCTAACAAGATTTCTGAACCCTTCCTTCTGAGGCCTCTTCCATCTCCCCCCCACCCCACATTTGTCCTTCAGATGGAAGAGGTGGGACTCATTTCCATTAGCAGTATTCATTCTGCTCGCTTCCTTATAACATTGGCCATGTAATATGGTGACCTTATGGAAAACAAATAGTCCTATTTTCAATATGATTTTTTTTAAGAGACAGAAATTATGCAACCTTGAACTATAGGCCCATCCATTTTATAGGTTTCATAACAAGCAGATGAATGGCTGCTTTGTTTCCCTGCATGCCCCCATTTAATTGCTTTATAGGTGTAGTTTCCCTTGGCAGGAACCTTTCCTTTCGCTAGACTGCAGCAAACCCTGTGGAAGTGCGCCTGGACGCTTGCACTGCGCAACTGGGTCAGCCTATGCGTCAGAAGAAGGGGGAATGGGAGCCAGGCATGGGGATCCAAAAGTTAATTGTCAGCCTCTGGTAAGCCCCCATTTCTTGGAGGAGAAGGAGGCTGCTCCCTGGAAAACCTGGAGCTGCAGACCATGCCTCGGCTCCTCTTTGGTTTCCATGGCACCCACCTTCCATTGACTTGCTTGTGATGGGAGGGGAGCTCTCCCTGGTGCTGAAAAGAGACAGGAGCGCCCGGGCGATTTGAGCTGCTGTCCGTGGTGCTGAAGGGTCCCCAGAAGGCGCCAGTGGGAAAGAGCATTGGGCAGAAGAGGCCAAACCCCAACTCAACCCTACTTTATTCATTCATTCATTCATTTATTCATTCATTCATTCCGTAGTGGTATAAATGTGCAATACAGAAAAGGTGTCACACACACCCCTTCTGTTCCAGAGTCGATGGCACCAACCAAGTAGCAGGGATTCGCCTAAATCGGAGTGAGGGGGCTGGGGGCTGAGAAAGGTTTCTATGCCGCCTGTTTTGTTTTTCGAAACCTCCTGCTTCTGACGACTTTCTGCCCTCCACGCACCTCCTACACGTAGGAGAAAGATCAACCCCAAACCAGGATCCCGCTGGGCTTTCAATCCAGGCTCTTGTGCCTTTTGTTCCAATGACCTGGCACTTTTTGCTGGAAGACCCTGCGCCTCCGGGGAAACCTTGCAGTTGAGCGCAGGACTTCTGGTCCGTTAAGAAAGCCCTGAAGACACTCGCTCCCCGCCTCTGCTCCTGGCTGTTTTTCTCCTCCTCGGCTACAGTCAGGTCTGCACACAGACACACGTCCAGAGAGTCCCTCTCTCTCCTCCCCTGCACACTCCCCCCTCTGTATCTCACTCACACTCACACACATACGCACGCACGCAGGCAAACACACACACACAAACACACACACACACACCCTCCGTCTAGATGCACACACCAACAGCCATTTTGGGGAGAAAAGTTGGACATGACGCCGACATGAGCCGCCCTCGCCGTTTGTAAGGGCGCACCAGTCAACCCAGCGAAGGCCAGTCCAAATCTCGCCAGGGATGGAGTCCGTGAAACAAAAGGTTCTGACCCCTGGCAAGGAGGGGCTGAAAAATTTCGCAGGGAAATCGCTTGGGCAACTCTACAGGTAAGGAACCTCGCTTGGCTTTGGAGAACTCTTCAATGGAGAGTCAAGAGTCAGGCATGGTTGCCCTTCTCCTAAGACGACCATTTCATGCAGGGATTTTAGCTAAACAGTTGGCTTAAAGGTATGGGTGGGTTTTTTTGAAGCCCTTTGGATGTTGCAAATTGGGATAAGCAAGACTATGATTTTAACAGGACAGTACTAAAATAGCTGGGCTATTTCACTAAATCTGTCTTTCTGGCTTTCCTATCTATCTATCTATCTATCTAGCTAGCTAGCTAGATAGATAGCTAGCTAGCTATCATCTATCTATCTATCTATCTATCTATCTATCTATCTATCTATCTACCTGTCCACTTCTCCTAAACGCGTTTGTAACTCCTGCAAATATGCCCTTAGAACACCTCTAAAATATGACATCAGTGTTAAGCTATTCTTTCTTTCATTTCTGCGGACCTGTAGCTGCAGATTCAGAGCAACATAGACAGTCCTTGCTCGCATTTAAGAAGAAAAAAAAGAGGGTAGATTTTTAAATTTCATTTCAATTTTTCAATGTATGTCTTTTAAAAGACCTCTCCCCAGAAGCACGGTTTTCATCCCGGAGTCCCCATTCCCTTGTGTACTCGCCCTTCAGACGAAGGAAAAACAAGGAGCTGCATAAATAATTGATCATCTGGAACACAACCCAGAAGGGAGACCACAAGGAAGGATTATTGAGGGAAACGTCTCCTCCTGTTGAAAGCTCATTTTTAGCCCAGTGCAAAGATGCCTTGCAAAAGGGAAAGGGAAAGAAGGTCTAAATTAAATAGCGCTAGGTTCACACTGCAGTCTTTCCACTGAATGAAAGAGCCGCTTGCCCTTGGCAGTCCAGCTCCTGACACCGCAACAGGACAACATAAGGTTGCCACAACACCATTTCAACATAGTTTCTTAACAACAACAACTTTCTCTCGTTCTCAGCCAGAATGGCAGGTTAATACCAGCACAGAAAGGTCACCTTTGAGTTTTTAAGAAACAAAGCTGCCTTAAAATGTCCTAAATTTTGTGATAGCGCTTAGCATTAGGTGGTTCCAGCCTCATTTTAAGGACCCGTCAATGAGGGTTTTGTTCCATTTTAATCCAAAAAACATGCAACAATTTCTCTTACAATGAGTCTAATTCCCCTATCTCACCTTCTCCCCCCCCCCCAAAAAAAAAGAATCCCTCCCACATATTTACCACGCAAATGGATGGGGATGGGGAGGGAGAAAAGGGAAATAGGGTGAGAAGGGGGGAAATGTGAATGTGTTTTACACTGGATTTCACTGTTTCCTTCCTGAATAATTTTCCAGTTTGCCTTCGACCAAAGAATGGTATCAGCTGTGTTTTATTTTCGAAACAGACGTTGCATTGATATATCAGATTTTAAGGTTTAATTCCCCTCCAGTTTCGGAATTTCAAAGGAAAAGAGGACTCTTAATTTTCTCCCCTTAATTCTGCACCACACTGAGCTTTTTATTGTCCAGCATCTCTTTCTTTGCTTGCTTTCTTTCGTTAAGGAGGAGTGAGTGTTGGGAGAGGGGTTTTTTTCCCGTATCTCAGGAAATCGTATCTATTGCCTTTGATATTACGTGGATGAGATTGAAATTGGTCGCTTGGTGTTCTGATTTGCTTTTGGAGTCAAGGGCAGAATTCCTTGAGCAATTATTTTCATCGGTTGCTTCAAGTGGAAAGAAAACTGGATTCCCCAAATCAGTTAGTAAAGGAATGTGCGAATTAGGTGGCTCTGTTCGTTATCAATTGGCACAAGATTTATCTGAAAGTCCCAGGCGGTAATGAATGGCATTCAGGAAGCAAAGCAGGCGACCTCAATCCTAAATGAATATATATATAAAAATGGGATTGAAATCGCCTGCATTTCACCTTAGATTGAGAGTCCGTACTCTGCAAATGTAGACATCAAATGTCAAACTGAGGAACATTTGGATCACATTTCCAGGCCTTTGTTTCTGAAAAGGATATTCCTGTGGTGGAAAGACTTGTGACATTTGGAGAGGGGAACACAACTGACAGACCTCACATGAATGAAAGAAGGAGTGGTGTATTTTGTCGTTACTGTATCAAATAAATACGACCGAACAACCGTGTGGTGTCAACCCCTATATTATTATTAGTCAAACAAGGCTTTAAAAAATTGGGTTTTATTAGTCAAGCAAGGCTTTAACAATGGGATTTTATCGGTTTAAAATGCCTGTATGTTTCCCATCTCACAGGGAAATTAGTGGAGCCTTGGTCTAAGTACTAATCATTCAACCAGAACGAAAGAAGTCCATTTAGCTTCCCAGCCTCAGCACAAAAACCTAAGAGGAGGAAATGCCATAGAACTCAACGGGTTTATTTCCAAATAATTGAGGAGAGGTTGAGTTGTTAGTGTTCCTCGGGACCTTTGGAAACATCCCGCTTTCAGTGTGTTTGGAAAATATATGTTTGCAGATCGTGATGTAGCTGAAGTGCAGGACTGGTTTGACTTGGCTGGGAAAGGCAGGAGAGACAGCCATTTTGAGCTCAGGAAAAAAACACCCAACCAAACCCTCATCTTTGCAAACAGATGATTTCTCCCTTCTCAAGGAGTTTGCCCACTGTTTTCTCCACTTCAGTCAAGGGACTGCCCTATAATTAACCACATCAAATTCAAACGTTTCCCAAAGACAACGGTTGCATATATATATATATATATATATATATATCATATATATATGAAACAACCTGACATCTATTCTCCTTGGAGCTCGCCAATATGGCGCCTCTGCAGTCCTCAAAAGCGCCTCTTGCCTTTCAATGTCCCCAGGAGGAACGAAATAAAATAAAATAAAACGGAGTGACATTTCCTTCCGCCGCTTGCGACACTCTCTTCATTTTCAGGATGTCTCTGTGTTTGTGTGAGATGGGTCTCAAAGCATGCCATAAAACACATTTGCGTCTGGTGAGAAAATGCTTTCTGTACATGCCCAGAGGCTCCTATGAGGTCTAAGAGGTGTTCTGAACTGTCTTGAAAAATACAAGGACAGCAGCCACGCTGCAGAAATAATCCGTGTTGATCCCACTTTCACTGCCATGGTTCAATGCTATGGAATTCTGGGAAGAGGAGAATTCCATAGCATTGAGCCACGGCAGTGAAATTGGGCTCAACCCGGACTATTTCTGCAGTGCGGATTCAGGCAGGACTGTTAGGGAACTAGAGTAACCTCCCGGGATCCTTCTTTTTTGGGCCTCCCTTGACTGAGCTCTTTCCTCGAACAGGGTCCTGGAGAAGAAGCAGAAGAGCGGAGACAACATCGAGCTGACGGAGGATGG
Organism: Sceloporus undulatus; assembly: GCF_019175285.1. Classification (NCBI taxonomy): domain Eukaryota; kingdom Metazoa; phylum Chordata; class Lepidosauria; order Squamata; family Phrynosomatidae; genus Sceloporus; species Sceloporus undulatus. Next base: position 290,929,407 of record NC_056522.1, on the reverse strand, counting down.
GAAGCCCTTGGAGGTCCCCGAGAAGAAGGCGCCCCTCTGCGACTGCACCTGCTTCGGCCTCCCGCGGAGGTACATCATCGCCATCATGAGCGGCCTGGGCTTCTGCATCTCCTTCGGGATCCGCTGCAACCTTGGCGTGGCCATCGTGGACATGGTCAACAACAGCACCATCCACCGAGGAGGGAAGGTCATCAAGGAGGTGAGCCGGAGTCCTGGGCAGGCAGCAGGGGGCGCCCTCTCCTCCTCCTCCTCCTCCTCCTCCTCCTCTTCCCTTCACATCACAGTGACTTCCAAACGTCCTTCAGGCATCCATTTTGAGAGAAGACTCCCTCTGCCTGGGATTGACTCATCCCCTCCATCCTGGAGAAGGGGAGGTCAGACCCTTAACTTGAAGCAGAGCAAAAGGGAAAACAAGTCGAGAGAGAAATAACATTACCAG
>NC_056522.1:290899781-290928958 GCF_019175285.1 Sceloporus undulatus | reverse complement strand
GATGATGATGATGATGATGATGATGATGATGATGATGATGATGATGATGATGTAGGAGAAGCTGGAAGAAGGGAGAAACAAAAGAGACGATAGAGCAAATGGTGGTGATGATGTTGGAAGTAATAGTAGTTTTGGTAGGTGATGATGATGATGACCATCATCATCATCACAATCATCCTCATCTATCGAAACTACTATTGCTCCAATCATCACCACCATTTGCTCTACTATTTCTTTTTTCCCCTATACCCTCCTTTCTTTCGCAAGACTTTCAGCTTCTCCTACTCATTCCCCATTTTTCCCTTTCGATCTTTTCCTGTTCACATCCGATGTTGCTTCGAGCATCTTTGCACATTGCTTTAAACCAAACAAACATTTTTTTTTCTTCCAAGGAATTCAGGGCGACCTGTAACTCCCACCCTCACCCCGTTATTTTTTTACAACAGATTAATGAGGTGGGTTCGGGTAAATGGGAGAAACAAGTTCAAAGATAAAGACTGAGCTGAGATCTGAATGGGGAGGAATGGCTGAGACCGAATTTAACCCAGATCACTCAAGATGTAACACTACCCCCCCAGCTACACACCTCAAGACCTTCAGCTACTTCACTTGAGCTGTATTTACAATCCTGGACCCCGGAATGAGGAGGAGGAACAGATCCCTCCCAAGACTACCAAAGGGCTGAATCCAACACGAAAATAACCTGTCAAAATTAGACTACCAAAACTGCATCTGCACTGCAGACACAATCCAGTTTGTCACAACTTTAAGTGCCCTGGCTCAGTGCTAGGGAATTCTGGGAAGTGTCGTTTTGTGGGACTTTTAGCCTTCTCTGTCAGAGAGCTCTGGTGCCACAACGAATAACACCAAAAATTCCAGACTATTGAGCCATGGCAGTTAAAGAGGGGTTAAACTAGGTTTATTAATGCAGTGTGGATGCAGCCCTGTGGAACTGAATCTTCCTCGGGAGTTGCCCATAAGTATCCTAAAATTTGCAGCACTAGCAAATAGTAAGACAGTGGTTGTCCTTGACCCACATTCCCGCCCAGGAGCAATAAACAGTGCCTGAAATCCATCCTATGCATTCTTACTTAGGACTAAGCCACATTTGCCATCCCTTGCAAGTGTCACCTTAAAAACAGTCCCAGGGCCCCTGTTTTCAATGAACGGGACTCAAATCCCACCCTCCATGCAATAGACCCAGTGATTTGATTTGAAGCCAGATTGAATAAAATGTTGATCTCAAATGGATTCTGTGTCTACCCTCAAAGAGCAAAAGAGAGGTAGTGGTGGTGGTCAAGGGCTGTTGTAGTGTGTCTCCAAGTCATTTCTGACTTCTGGCGACCCTAAAACCATCATGCCTTTTCTTGGGGAGGTTTGGTCAAAGGAGGTTTGCCACTGCCCTTCCTCTGAGGCTGAGAGAGTGTGACTTGCATGAAGCCACTCAGTGGGTTTTCATTCCCAAGTAGGGATTCGAACCCTGGCCTCCAGAGTCCTAGTCCAACACTCAAACAACTGCACCATGAAGTGGAAAGCCACGTAAATGACTACTAAGATGGGAGTAAAGGACACGTAAATATACATCCTCGAACTGCAGAGCTTCAGGGACGAACGTGGGATGTTTAAGATGACTCGAGTCCAATGTCCATAGAGAACTATGAAACAGTTCTCAGATCGGTTCTTCCCCTGGGAGAGAAAAGACAGCCATTCTTTCCAAGGGGCAATAAAACAAACAAGGGGCAAAAACTTCCTTTCTGCCTCTGGAGGCTCTGGAAAATTGTTTTTGGCCCAAACCAAGGCTAGGGAGATGATATGACTCTGCTGTAGCTGCCTTCATTCTATAGACTCCTGGGATTTGTAGTTTAGAGAGAAGGATGCTTGGAGAGTTCCCAGCCAGAGAGTTCTGGGGCTGCTCCAAACTACAGATTCCAGTAGCAGCTAAAATGGTAACGATTCTTCAACTGAGGTGGTGTTTGTGTATGCACACACAATGTGAAGGCACACAGAGATGGTTGCTATTGTCCTCCAAGATTTGATGAGTTTGGGCCAGTAAATGGAATAATAAGGCCTGACATAACTATATCCCTCTTCCAAACGCATCAAATCCTGGAAGATCCTTGTAAATGTAAATGTACTTGTAACAGCAACAAAATGAGTAAGTGTTTCTATATATACACCTAAACAACAATGGAGTGTTACAGCAGTTTGATTCCGCTTTAACTGCCATGGCTCCATTCTGGGAGTTTGGTGAACCACCTGAGCTTTCTGGCTGCGAATTCTAGGCATTCCTCCCTAAACTGGAAATCCCAGGGTCCCCTAGGGGTGTATTTACACTGTAGAAATACAGTTTTAAGTGCACTAGTTCCATCCTATGGAATCCTGGGTCTTGGAGTTTTACAAGGTCCTTATAGCCTTCTCTGCCAAAGAGTGCTGGTGCCTCACAAAACTACAGATCCCAGGATTCGGTAGGACGGTGGTGTCAAACTGTAATATTTCACTGCAGAAACAATCCAGTTCCACACCACTTTAGCTGCCATGGCTGGGTGCTATCGGATTCCGAGGTTTGTAGTTTTTGCGAGCCATTGAGCCTTCTCTGTCGGAGAACTCTGGCTCCGCATCAGACTACATTTCCCAGAATTCCACAACGGTGGAGCCATGGCAGTTAAAGTGGTGTCAAACTGGATTATTTCTGCAGGGAGGATGCAGCCTAGATCACAGAGTCCTTAACTGGTTGCCTGCACTTTCCCTACAAAGCCACAAAACGACAGGCACAAACACAGATGCAACAACAGTAACAATAATGGAAATACTACTGTAAGCATCCTCATCATCCTCATGGGATTCAGCAAGGTAAATTGAAAACGTGTTCATCGATGGAGTGACTATAGGTTGGAGTTGGTGTTCTTGTAGGAATATAAAGATCCAGCCTTGCTCTTTTTTTATGACAAGCCACTTTCTTTTTCTGTCCTTGTTTCTCTGCCCTTCTCTCTGCGGGAAAGAAAGCGAAGTTCAACTGGGATCCGGAGACGGTCGGCATGATCCATGGCTCTTTCTTCTGGGGCTACATCATCACCCAGATCCCGGGGGGCTACATTTCCTCCCGCCTGGCGGCCAACAGGTAAGGGGCCCAGGGCCCTTCCTCCGCAGAGCCCCGAGGAGCCCTGGGTGCGGGTGTGGCGTTTCTAAGGGGAACAAGAGAACACCACAGCATCCCTTGCCAGATCGCCGCGATCCTTTGGGAACCATCAGTGTCAGGATGCTCAGAGATGCCAGGAAGGAGCAGGGAGGGGGGTATGGGTGCATCGCCACTGTAGAAATAATGCAGTTTTTGATGCCGATTTTAAGTGCTGTAGCTCCAGCCTGTGTGTGCCACCCTGGGATTTGTAGTTTTACAAGGTCTCGGGCCTTCTCGGCCAAAGAGGGTTGCTGCCTGCTGCCTCACAAGAGGACAAATCCCAGGATTCTGTAGGAAGCGAAGTCGAAGGCTTTCATGGCCGGCATCCATAGTTTTGTGGCCATGTTCTAGAAGAGAAAGTGCCAGGCACAGATGCCGGTGAAACGTCAGGAATAAACTCATCTAGAACATGGCCACATAGCCCCCCCCCCAAAAAAAAACCCTATTCTGTAGGATGGCTGCTGAATCTCGGCCCCTAGCTACTGCCAAACTGTGCAGGTCTGATTGACACGGTAGAAATAATGCCATTTGATAGCACTTTAGGTGACGTAGCTCCAGCCTATGGCATGCTGGGGTTGGTAGTTTGGCCAGGTTGTTAGCCTTTTCAGCCCAAGAGGGCTGGTGCCTGGCCAAAGGATCCCAGGGTTCTGTCGGATGGAGGAGGCAGTTAAAGTGATGTCGAACTGCACTATATCTGTAGTGTAGTGTGGTGTAGATGCGACGTCCTTCCTCTAGCTATTCTGCTGTCTTCAGGGGCATAGAGGAAAAGTTCATTTGAGAGCCCGGTTTGTACATACTATGGTTGGGGCCATATTTCTTTGCCTCGGGCAGCTGCATGTCTTGGGATGGCCCTGAACAGAATCTCGCACCGTTCTTTAACGGATCAAAATGGGTTCATGGGCAGGAAAGTCGGGGGTATGAGTCCAGGCCATAATACCTTCTTTCTAGGAGGCTAACAGAAAGAAGATTCTCCTTAGAAATGAAGGCGGGTTGAGACGATTCTTGTCTTTGTAGAAATGCACTTGGTTTCCCCACTCCCTGGAGCTGCTCTTTTGCTGCATAGGAATTGCAAGCAGCAAAACAAAGCAGAGCTCTCTGGCCTTTGGTAGCAATGGCCGGTTTTGTGCAATGAATAGGTTGCAGATGCAGCTGGAGCTGGTGTGTTGCATCCCTTTTCAAGCGCAGGCAAGACGGTCCCTTGCAAATATACTCAGGTCCCGTTGAAAGCCTATAGAAGGTGACCCCTTCTTCAGGTTGTTGTTGTCTGCTTTCAAGTCGTTTCCGATTTACGGCGACCCTAAGGCAAACCTCTCATGGGCTTTTCTTGGCAAGTGTCTTCAGAGGAGGCTTTGCCATGACCGTCTTATGAGGCTGAGAGAGTGTGACTTGCCCAAGGTTACCCAGTGGGTTTCCCTGGCCAAACTGGGATTCGAACCCTGGTCTCCCAGTGTCCTAATCCGACGCCTTTAGCTCCGTGTTTCAAATGAATAAGAGAATCAGAGAATTTTTAATTCTCAGTTCCTCTCCCGTCTTTCACCATAGAGCACCCGAGGCGCTTCACAACCAAAATAGAAAACATGCAATTTAAATCCATTCCTTTCCGTTTAATTCATTGGGGAAAGGTGTCCTGATCTCGGATGAATTAAAACAATAACAACGACAATCTACAACCTACAACCAAAAAATTGGCTTTGACTGGAATGGTTCCTCTTAACTCTTTCCGCTGGAAACCCCGATTTTGCAAGTGATCAAGCTAATGATCTCATTGTTTCGGTCGGGTATAGCATTGTATGGATATCTTGGATGAAACCAAGCATCCCTCCTTGGGGTTGGGGCTGGTGGTGATTTTTTGAGATGATGTTGTTGCTGGAGTCGGGTTGGTTTTATGGTTCGTATAATAATAACATTCGCCTGCGATTTGTATGTATTTCCCCGAGGAAAATAGCCCTGAACTTTCTCTCTCTGTGTATGTGAGAATCGACATTCGTGTTCCTTTCCTTTGTAAGATGCTGCATTTTGTTGTTTCTTTGTTGCAGGCATCTTACTAACATCTTTAATGAATTTAAAAAAAAAACTGGGAAAGTGGGAAAGGATTTCGGCCAGTTTTCTAGGCATAGGGGCTCTTCCTGGGCGCATTTCGTACAGTTTTATTGGTAAATGTGCTCTTATGCGTGTACTTTAAGGCTTTCATAGTATTTCTTTGAACTGTGAATTTACGTGTTTTTGTAATGGTGGATTGTATTTGAAAGCGCATTATGGGGAGGCAGAATAACAGCAGCAGCAGCAACAACAAATATTTCATTAATGCATTATTATTATTATTATCATTATTATTATTATTTGTTCTGTTAGTATTAGTATTCCTGCTTCCTTCCCTTCTTTTTTTAAAATCCTGACATCGACTAATCCGGATAGTCAGTCCACACATTTTTAAATTATTATTATTACTATTATTATTATTATCAACCCTGGTTATTCCAGGAGGGATCCCTGAGAGAACCACTGGCGCCGAGTTGAGTACTTTATTCTTAATGATCCTCTCTGTAGAAAGGGGGGAGAAAAGCACAAAGAGAGAGACTCTTGTCTCTTCGATTCAAAGCGGCGGCGATGAATGGAGAAGCCGGCAAAGGAGGGAATGGAGGCGCCTCTTTGGCAGGAGACCCAAAGGGTCTGGAGGCTCCGTTTCTATGGAGTTCAGAGCTTCAGAGCCCCCCTCCCCAATGCCATCCCTAGAGGGGGTCCCCGGTCTACCTGTTAATTAGCTCCTCGGAGCCTTGAAGGCTCAGGATGCACTGGCAAGCCTCCTTGCACGCCAGGCAGGGAAGGAGAAGGTCCTAGCGCCCCTCCTTCTCTCCTCCACACTGCAGCAATCATCCGGTTTCACACCACTTTAACTGCCATGGCTCCCTTCTATGGAAGTCTGGGAGCTGTTGTGGCCCAGGAGCGAAAGCAATGGGACATCAGGATGCAAAGGGATCTTGTAGCACCAGAAGCTTGTGGTAGCAGGAGCTTTCCTGCAACCGAGCCTACTTCCTCAGATGCACAGGGTGGCCAGAGACATCCTCCTGTTCCAGGACGCGTCCTCCATTTCAATCTTCTGTCCAGGGAGAATGTCCTCCATGTTGAGCAGGACTAAGAAGCATGGATTCACATTTCTAAGAACGTTTCTAGCTTTGGTTTGATAACCTCCTACAATTTTTTTTCTGGAATGTCCTACATTTTGTGATGCCACGTCCTGCTTTGCAGTTAGGAGATCTGGTCGCCCTAATGGGGTGGAATGGAAAGAAGCCAGAGAGATAGGTCTGTCTTTGGACTCTCCCCTCCAGCCTTCTAGGTATCTGAGGAAATAGTATCAAATCTCTAGGGAAAGCTCCTATGCTGCCAGCTTTTGCTTCAGTTACTCTCAAAGGTCCTACAAGATCCCTTGTGTAATACTGATTAAGAATAGGAAACAAGGCAGGCCACAAGACGTCCACGCTAAACCGTCACTAAAACAAGTCATCACAACTCTGCCATCAGGATCATCAGGATCTGTATCCTCTATTCCTTTTCCCCAAACTCTGGTGTCGGGATTATTTTGTGTGCCAAACAATCTCCCACTAGTTCTACACACACAGAGAGAGAGGACCCACACTCATTCCCGAAGGGGGATGTATTTAAAATAGCAGGCGTCTGTCAAGGGCTTGCCTGTCATACTTCTTTGTTGTTGTATCGTGCAAGTTGCTCCAGTGTCTGGTCATCCTACTCCAGGGTTGCCTTGAGCAGGATTCTACTGAAAGGAGATTTGCCATTGCAGGTTGGCCACGGTCAGCTAGAGGACTCTTGATTCCGCTGCCCCTAAACTGTGGAATGACCTGCTGAAAGAGACTGGAGAAATGAATCGGCAGTCTGAATTTAAAACAGCATTAAAGACCAGTCCCTTCCGGCAGGCTTATTTTAAATGATTCTTAAATTATGAATTTAAAGTATAAATGTCACACTATGGACTGATTGTTTTAATAGCTATTGGTCTTATATGTTTGTTTGTTTTTTAAATTAATGTTATGTGTTTTAACTGGTTTAGGTGTTTTTAACCGATGTTAGGTATTAGGTGAATCTGGTGCTGTACCCTGCTGTAGCCCTTTCACAAAAACAAAAATAAAGACCCCCCCATACACTTCCCAGAATTCCATCGCATGGAGCCATGACCGTTAAAACGGTGTCAAACCGGATTATTTCTGCACTATGGATGCAGCCATACTGGCTGAAACGACTATTTGTGATGCGGGGAAGATTCCTCTGCGAATGACAACACCCAAAAGGAAACACCCATAAATCGAAAACGACTTGAAGGAACACAACAAGGTCCTCCCAGACCTACCAGAGTCCACACACCAGCCATCAATCATCAACCAGAAAGTAAATGTTCTGCTGGTTGATAACAGATTATCATTAATTAATTTTGCCCCCACTCTAATAAGGAGAAATTAGAATTAAGAAGACTATTTTTCTTGAAGGGATCTGTCACTTGGCGGGATATAGATATACATCAAGCATGGTGCAGTGGTTTGTGTTGCACTATGACTCTGCAGACCAGGGTTCGATTACCAGCTCAGACATAGAAACCCACTGGGTGACCTTGGCCAAGTCACACTCTCTCAGCCTCAGGGGAAGGCCATGGCAAACCCTCCTCTGAAGACACTTGCCAAGAAAACCCCAGGATAGGTTCTGCTTAGGGTCGCCATAAATGGGAAACGATCAAGAGAGAGCAAAGTCTCCTGTGACATTTTTAAGGCTAAGAACTTTATTATGATGCTAGTCTATAGTCCGCTTGATGAATTTGCCTTGAAATGATTGGTTGCATTTGTATTGACTTGGGAAAGAGGAACTACAAGCTCGTTTTTGCCCATTTTTAGAGTCGAAACAACCTAGTGAGATAGGCCAGCATGAGAGATGGTGGACTGCCCCAAGGTCACCCAGGGACCTTCATGATTAAGGTGGGGTTTGAACCCAAGTGTCTCCAGTCCTAGTCTATCAATATACCAGACTGGTTCACCCATGCCTTTGCACCTGTAAGGAAGATCAGAGCTTGCTGGACTACAAGCTTCCAATAGTCCCAAGTTCAATTCCATGTCCCTGGAAAGTCTGGAAAGAAGGTCTAATAAGCAAGAGGCCCTACTACAGAAAGGCAATACAATTAACTGACAACTGGTGGCTTCCATGTCAATAGAATGGTATATCTACTGTCCTTGGGAAAGTCACATGCTCTCAGCCTCAGAGGAAGGCAATGGCTAACCTTGTCTGAACAAATCTTGCCAAGAGAAGCTCATGATAGGTTCACCTCAGGGTCGTCATAAGCTGGAAAGTTGACTTGAAGGCACACAACAACAACAACAACAACAACAACAACCAAACCATTTGAAGGAGCGAGGCAAGGTGCTGTAGGTATAACTGCCAATAAATTCAGGACCCTGGACAGCTCCTCAGAAAGCCGCCGGCCAGAATACTTTTCCATTGGCTTTGCTCTGAAGTTCCCCTGGATTGATGGACCTGAAGAAAAGAGGTCTAAACATGGCCACAAGGAGGGAGGCGGGTTAACTTGGAAGCCGATTTCTTTGGGGAGACAAGGGCTGCATCTGCACAGTGGAAATAATACAGTTTGACACCATGGCATGACTCGGTGCTATGGATTTCTGGGACTGGTAGTTAGTTCAGATGTTTATCCTTCCCTGTCAGAGAGCTCTGGTGCTACAACAAGCTTCAAACCCCATTCAAACACAAATCCAACAGTGATACCTTTATTGGTCAACCGAAATGACAATATACTCGTTGTAAGCTTCCGAAGCTCCCATAGCAGTGAGCCATGGCAGTTCAAGCGGTGTCAAACTGCATTATTTCTGCAGTGCAGACTAGACCAAGGAGAGGGGAGTGGGAATCCGGATCTGTGCGGTTATTTGTGCCTTTCAGGCAAGGACTTGTTGGATCTTGCAAATACCTCTCAGCTTGAGAGCAACATTCAGCCAGTGAGGTTTAACTCACTCTTAATTGCAGCCATTTTCGCCTAATGCCAGCCATTTACACAACAGAGAGGGAAGAAAGAGCCCCAGTGAACACACCTATTTAGGCACACGCCAGAAAATGCTCTCCTTGACGAGCTCATTCAGTCTCGGGCTAAACAGAAGATAATGAACCCGGTTTTACTGAATCAAAACCTTATTAGCGAAACCTGTTCTTCCACCCACCACTTTGCTTTCTTCATCTGTCTTTTCTGTTGGCAAGGCAGAATCAGCACAGTCTCGACTCGCCCTTATTTTTGTTCTGGTTTAGTTTACTAATTAGGAACAGGGCAGGATCTCTCTGAAAATTATTATATCATATACAGCATTTTGAAGAATTGTTGTCTTTTAATGCAACCTTTTCTCTCACTCTGGATAGCAACCATCAGGTCGCAGCTCAAGGATTTCTTAATGGATTCATTGGCTTTGAAAAGGATCGTGAGCCGATGACACAGGATCTGACTCTAGTGAATAGGAATATATTTGTAGACTAGGGTTTTGTTTTTTTAGGATTTAAAAACCTGTATAGCAGGTTGAGTTAAATTTTAAAGTGTGAAATCTGAAAATTTAAAGGTAAAGATTTCTAATCTAAATGATACAAATCTTAATCTATGTATGTATGTATGTATATGTATGTAAACAAATAAGCAAAGAAATATGCATACATTATTCAACCTTTGATTCAGGAATTAACACTTTTTCACATGGGGCAGCTCCAATTAAAACCTGATTTAAAAACCCAAACATTACACCATGATTAATTAATAATTCATTTGCAGCCATTTAAATTGGTTATGCCATTATTGACTTTTCCCAGGAACACAATAGTGGTCTTATAATTCAGATTTAATGAAAGGACATGTCTGTGGTGATGCAAAGGAAAATTAGGTTGTACTCATATATGCGCATTTCTAATGCACAGTAGAGGATCGTTTTATTATGGCTGAACTGAAATGAATGTACACAATAATAATAATAATAATAATATGTGATATGACGTACAGAGAATGAATCATGCTTTTAATGATTTACAACTGAAGTCCAAAACACACTGCAGAAATAAACCAGTTTGAGATCACTTCAACTTCTCTGGTTTGGTACTAGTGAATCTTGGGAACTGTAGTTTATTGTGGTACCAGGGCTCTCTGACAGAGAAGGCTAAATGTCTCACAAAATGACAGTTCCCAGGATTTCCTAGCATTGAGCCCAGGCATTTAAAGTGATCTCAGACAGGATTATTTCTGCAATGTGTTTTGGATCTTAAAAAAGGACATTACAATAAATACTAAATATATTATCCACATCCTATCCTACACACAGTACTATGTCCCATGTGAGCTACCAGTAATAAGGAATCATGTTGCACTTATATTCAAAAAGAATTTAAAAAATACATTCAGTGTCCATGGACTATAACTCCATTTAACCAGATGAACTGAGTATAAACATAGAAATTTAGCCACACCAGTGATGTCCTTGTCCTTGTCCTTTATATTAATGCCATTCGTCTATAGACAGTCTCCCCAGCTTCCAGTCCATATGTATGCTCTATTTATTTAAATAGAAAGGGAAGACTGGCAAACAAAAGCAAACATATCTGGGGGAGCATCTACACTGTAGAAATAATGCAGTTTGACACCACCTTAAGTGCTGTAATACCATCCTATGGAGTCCTGGGATTTGTAATTTTGCAAGGTTTTAGCCTTCTCTGCCAAACAAGTCTGGTCTTCACACATTGACAAATCCCAGGATTATGTAGGATGGAGCCCTGACAGTTAAAGTGGTGTCAAACTGCCTTATTTCTACACTGTAGCTGTACCCTGGGAATATACTTCTTAAAATGAAATACATGGGAAGAATGCTGTGGGAGGGAATGCATGGAAGTACTGCAGCAAAGTTCTCTCCCAAGATATATGACTTAAAAGATTAGCACAAATACTTTTTAGGTCACAAGTGGGCAACCGGTGTTGGTCCAGGACCACTCTTATACCCCAGAACCTTCAGTGTTGCACATTTACAAAAAAGAAAACCAAAGTGGCTGAAATTCGACTTCTGGTTTGCAAAGATATAAATATTTTTTCCCTTTCCCCCTTTTTAAATGTTAAATAGTACAGGGAAACCTTGCAACCTTTTAAAAAGGTAAATTGTTTTGTGGGGATCATTCTCCCCTTTTGCCAGAAAAAAAGTCAGTCTTGGGATTCTGGAAGTGTCAAGGAGACAGAAACATCTTTGTGGCCACACTTCAATCACTCAAAGGATGAGGAATGTATGGCACTCCAGATTTTCTTGGACTGAAACTCTTTTATCCCTTAACATAGATTATGCTGGTCAGACGTGATGGGAACTGCAATCTGGATGAGGTCTGGCAAGCTGCAGGTTTTCCATTTTTCTTTTATAATTTATCACTTGGTAATATAGGCCAAAAGCAAAGAAAGATATTATCAAACTGAGCATGTGTTCTTGAAGATGCAGGTTTTGCATTCAGATTGCAGTAGGAAATAAATAAATACACAAAGGCATTGTGAAAATGGCCTATGGCCACATTTCATGGTGCCACATCAACAAAACTAGATTAATTTTGACTGTTTTTGTCTTAGTGGTGCTAGCAAGATCATGTACCACCCCAACTGATATCATAAACATTGCTGTGATAATCCAAAACTACTATAATGTGTTCTTGAAACAGTTTTCTTAAGTGGAGGGAACTGCCATTTATTTTTTTCTGTGTAACATTTGTGGTTAAGCTATACATGGCTGCCTTCACATTTTCCATTTTTACTGGACTGGGGATTGAAATTCACAAGAGGCAATGAAAATGGCAAAAATAATAATAATAATTCTGGGTAAGGTAGATTGTCCTGTAGGGTTAATAGCTTCTGAAATCATAGAAATAGTTCAAAAACATTTTTTAATGTCAAATGCTTTGTATTTACTGCATCTGATTATACTACTATAGCACAGATGGACAAAATGTAGGTGGATAAGCAGTAATCTGAACCCTGGTCTCACAGAGTCTAGTTCAACATTCATACCATTACACCTTAATGGCTCTTATACAATGTAGTCTGTTATACAACATTACAATTTCACTGCCATTTCCATGAATAGTTTTGGTACACTATTTGGCCCTGCCATTAGGAAAATTGGGGCAACTTCCTCAGGCAGCAGGTGCCAGGGGAAATGGAAATACCATCCTGTTCTTTGCTTCAGGCAGAAATATGCTATCAGCCCAGTAATACAGAGGTAAATTTTAAAGGGCAGACAAACATCATGACAAAAACCATACTCTGAAAGAGAATCCAAACGTTCAGGTGGTTATGTCTGTCTGTATGAAGAAGCCAGTTTTAGCTGTTTTTATCTACAGCAGGATGACACCCCCCCCCCCCAATGCAGAGCTGGATTAAATTGCTCGGTCAAGACCAAACCAGCCTAATCCCACTTTGCATTTATAAGTAGGATAGTTCAAAATAACATATTGCTGGTGGAAAAATGTATTTCCTCTACAGTTACACTGAGGATTGCCATTAAGCTTAGAAAGAATATGGGAGCCTGGGCAGATGATGGTGTCAAAGGATGTTATCATACTGGCTAATCAAAAAGTCTCAGTGTGTCAGTCCTGTGAGCCCTATCTGTCTGCCTGTCTATCCATCTATCTATCTATCCTTCCTACACATAGAAAGCAGGAGACCAGGGAACTTTTCACACAGTATAGTTAAAGCACCATGATTCCATTTTAACTACCATGACTGAATCCTATGGAATCCTGGAGTTCACAGCCTGGTAAAGCACAAGGGGAGCTCTCAGGCTGAGGATTCCAAAAGCTAATCCCTAAAGTGGTGTCAAACTGAATGGAAGCATGGCAGTTAAAGTGGAATCACGGGAATACCATTGTGTAGTGGGAAAGGGCCCCAGGGCACAATTATTGATGCAGAATTTTTTTTGGGGTTCAACATGCAACTTATGCAAATAATGCCCCTCCTTCATGAAACACTAAAAATGGAATAGAGTTTCCACTGTTGACCTATCCTAGGGACATCTATTTTCCTACCAGGGGAAAAGAGATCTACCATTGGAAGAGCATCAAGGGTCCAAAACACAATGCGGAAATCATCCAGTTTGAGACCGCTGTAACTGCTCTGACTCAGTGCTAGGGAATCATGGGAATTGTAGTTTATTGTGGCACCAGGGCTCTCTGACAGAGAAGACTAAATGTCTCACAAAACTACAGTTCCATGAATTCCCTAGCATTGGGCCAAGGCAGTTAAAGCGGTGTCAGACTGGATGATTTCTGCAGTGTGTTTTGGACCATTGTAACATCATTATGAGAGCTCTAAGAGCAAAATATAAGAATATCAGTTTGTTCACTGTGTAGTCGTGAGAGTGTTGTTTGGAACAGTTGCTCCTTCTCTTTCAGGGAGATGATCAGGTTTCCATTGATTGATCCAACATTAACAAATCCATAGCTCAGGGGTCAGTTTGATTGCTATGGCTCTTCTTGGCAATTATTTGCCTCAGACAAGCATGAATTATAAGCTCACAGGAAAACAAACAGTGGAAATATAGGACAACTTTTCACTACTTAATAATCCCCTCTTTCAAATAAAATAAACTTTGGTAGACACATTAGCTTCTCTACAGTGAACTGATGTGGAAGTCCTAAAGAGGAAGCATGGGACAATGTGGGAAACTAAACAGGACAACAATGAGATGTCAACATAGCCAGAAAAATATACCTGCAGAACAAACTGCATCTAATCAATAAAACTTTCATAGCAAAATCCCCTGTTTCCAAGTTATTTTCACTTATTTTATATATGTACAAAGGAACAATGTGGTGTTTGATCTCTGTCTATCAAACACAAAATTGTTACTTTGTACAGATATAAAATAGGTATAAATAATTTGGACACATAGAGGATTTTGCTCCTTAGTCTCTTTGGGTTCCAAACTGTATAATAGCGTTAGAATAGGTTTATCAAGAACTTTAACCCATCTTTCACAGGTAACATTTCAATGAGAAGCAAAGAGCTGCCCTATCTTTATTCATTCAATTTACATCTCATCCTTCTTTCAGGGACTTGGGGCAACCATCCATGAGGTTGTTCTCCCAAAATGTGCATGAAATAGGGTGAAGCAGGAAAATGATTTCTCTAAGAGCCTAATGAATGTTACAAACATCCTTTGAACAGAAGTTTCCACAACTCAAGGTGAAGTCTTTGCTGGTTTCATTTCCACCTTCTGTGGGTTCCAGAGATTTTATGTCTTCTAAAGCACAGAGCATGAAAATCTTACTTTTTGACTATAACTCTCAGACTCAGCCAGGCAGCATACTTACAGGTGTTATCCTAATGTGCTGTTGGACACATTTTGTGCAGTTGGAAATACTGTAAGTGAATGGATGAGTTAATAAATGAGTTAATAAAAATAAGTTGATAAAAATAATAAAATGTGCAGTAAGAAATAAGTGGTTTTGCAGCTGGCAAGATGGACTTTAACCAGGAGTAAGGTTAAATGCAAAATAAGATAAAGAAACAGAAAATTAAAATGGCTGCTGTTATCCTCCAGTCTACATTGCTGCTGTGGTTATTTTGACTCCTACTACTTATGGCAACCCATCATAGGGCTTCTCCCAAGAGTTTTTTCAGACACTGGAATTGACATTCCTCTAAGGCTGAGAGAGTGTGACTTGGCCAAGGCCATCCAGGAAATTTCCATGGCTGAATGGGGATTTGATCCTTGGTTTCCCAGTGTCCCAGACCCACACTCAAAACACTATATCACTCTGGGTGTGCATTCAAGTAATTTCTGATGTGATGACCCAAAGGCAAACCTTTCATAGTGTTTTCTTGACAAGATTTGTTCAGAGGGGGTTTGGCATTGTCTTCCTTTGAAGCTGAGAGAGTGTGGCATTGCTCCAGGACACCCAGTGGATTTCTATGGCTGAATGGGGTTTTGAAACTTGGTTTCCTGGAGTCCTAGTCCAGAACTCAAACCAGTACATCCCATAAGCTCTCTCAGGCATCACAGCCTTATATTAGTAGTGTAATTATTGGGACCAACTACCTAACTGTTCCATCAGTGACCAAGGAGAAGACATGCTGCTTTGGAGCCACCTGTGTTGCTGCAGGCATTATGAGCTGCATTTTCACCATGGCTATAGTGGCACCTAGAAAGTCTTGTTTTTCATCACAGCATTTTGGAATGACTTTCACTATAACATGCTTTCAAGTCATTTCCAACTTGTGCTGGAGTCTCCCTCCTTGGAAGTCTTTAACCAGAGGCTGGATGGCCATCTGTCAGGGATGCTTTGATTGAGCGTTCCTACATGGCAGGGGGTTGGACTGGATGGCCCTCGTGGTTTCTTCCAACTCTGAGGCTGAGAGAGTATGATTTGCTCAAAGTAACCCACTGGATTTATGTGACTGAGTTGGGATTCAAACCCTGATCTCCAGTGTCAGTCCAGTGCTCAAACCATTGCACCACACTGGCTTTATAACATACATTTTATCAATTCTGATTTGGTCCACAGTGCCATCACATCTCTGTATAGTATCTTCAGAGTCAGCAGCATGAATCCTATTCATTTGTCCCAAGTAGATTAGACCCAACAAATCAATTATTGAATGGTGAATCCACATATAGTAAATGTCATTGATTCAATGGGTCTGCTCTAGTTGGTCTAGCTATAGGTTTCAGACCAATATCCACCAGAAAGCACTAGCTTTCTGGTTTCTCGTGCAGTAGGAAATACATTAGAATAAAGCTCACCAACTTGGGTCATACTGCCTGGGGGATTCTAGGAACTGTTGTCCAAAAAGCAACTTCTCTAAGTTCTATCTCTATCTACTTTCAATAGGCCAATGTGTTTGTAAACTTCTGTTTACCTTACATGTTTCTGGACATAAGTAAATGATTTTGGTACTGGAATATTGGAAATCATTCAGGTTGGGTATAGAATTGCCATTGCCCTTCTTTTGGAGAAGAGAGTGATATTTACCAAGGGGTCCCATTGGATTGCAGAACTGGAGAATATTTCACTGGCTCATTTTTCTCCTTTCATACCTTCCACACTCTTCTGGAAGTCATTCAGTGTCCCACAGTTTTTTTTAAGAGGAACTGCTTCACAAGCAGGGCTCAGCTCACAGGGATGCTTACTCTATTCATAGAGCTGTAACTGTTAGTTAATTCATCAGGTTACTAAAGGGGCTATTCAGATGGGTGGCAGAATGCCTCCCCTTTTTGCCCCTGATTAGGGTGCAACAACCATGTGCCATGGCCTCCAAAGGGCCCAAAAAGCAGCTTCTTTTGTGCATCCTGGAAGGGGCATCATAGGCGCACCAGTGCACCATGGTGATGCCCATTCTGTGCTGCACTGTTTGGGTGCTGTTCCAGAGTCACACCATGATAGCGCATGCCATGTAAATGGTCATGCACCAAAATGGTGTCATGGGGCAGAGTCACAGCATCGAGCATGCTGACGCTATGCCATGACTCTGTCCACAGGCCGGCACAAAGTGCCGGTTTGTATTCCCCCTAAGTTCACCAATTTAAAGCTATTTAATCAATCAATAATAACCGACAGTGCTCTCAAATAATCAGAGAAAAGATTGCTTCATAAAAAGGATTTTTTTTAGATAGGACCTAGTGGTGGGTGGTCAAGGGGAGGGAAGGGAGGGCATTCACTCCTGGTTTTAGCCTGAACTTTAAGGGTGCTAGCCAAGATGCTGAAGCCTAACCCCTAAATAGTTTCAGTCCACTGGATATCTCCATTCAGGTTCAGACTAACCTAGCTCATTCTTTAAAGACTTGCTATTTTAAAAGCCTGTCTTGAATAAAAGGGTTTTAGCCTGCTGCCAAAATGACAACAAGGAGGGGGCCATTCTGGCCTCCCTGGGAAAAGAGTTCCAAAGTCAAGGGATAGCCACTGAGAAAGTCCTCTCTTGTGTCCTATCAGTCATGCTTGTGATGTGGTGGGACTGTGAGAAGGGCCTCTCCTGAGGATCACAGAGCCCAGGAGGCTTATACAGGGAGATACAGGGGCTATACAGATGGGTGGCATGCAGCCACCCTTTTCACTCAGATTGGTGCCACAGCAACTACACACAGCAGCACCGATCTGCTCCCTGGAGGGAGCAAAAAGAAGACATCCCAAATGGCTCCCTGGAAGGGGCATCTTAAGTGCAGTGTTACAGCATTATGATGCCCCTTCCACACTGTGCCATTTGGGAGCTGTGGAGGAGATGCTTCATCATGGCACATGCCATCTAGAACAGCAAACACTAAAATGGCACTTGGGCAGCTTGGAATGTGCAGACACTCAGCCCTCACCCCCACACAAAGTGCCGGTCTGTATAGCCCCACAGTCTACTAAATAGTACTTCATGCATCATTACAAAACAAAACATCAGAGCAAATGCTGTTATTTATATATGTATGTTTGTATTTTCCTACAGGTTGCCTGCCATTTTATGGCAATCCCATTATTTTCATAGGTTTTTCTTAGGCAAGGGATAATCAGAGGTGATTCTGCCATTTTCTTCCTGTGAAATATAGCCTACAGTACCTGATATTCATTGGTGATCTTTCATCAAATACTAACCAGAATTGGCCCTGCTTAGATTCCAAGATCAGATGGGATCTGGTGCCTTTTAGGGTATTTAGTGATACCAACAGTAGTGATGGCACTGCATTGTGTCATGGCAGTTAAAACAGTGTCAAACTGCATTAATTCTGCAGTGCAGATGCAGGCACAGGCTGCTGGTCGGAGGAAATTATATTTAAATGACAGATTTCACACCCAGAGGCTGTCTTCAGAACTATTTACCAGACTACTCCAAACAACTGGATGTAAATCACATGTAGGTTTGTTGGTAATACATTCCTGCCATGCTTAATCAAATCAGGCTTTTAAAGAAAATATTGGGAGCTAATGGCTATCTCAAGCAGCATATCACATGTCTGTTTTTAAGTTGAAGCTTTCATTGCCAGGATTGTGGTTGCTCCTGTTGGATGTTTCAGAGAGGCTTTGTATTCTGTTATCTAAGTTGATTGTTCTCTAATTGCTCTATGCTTCTAACATTGTACCAGATATGCCTTTCAAAGTCATTATCAGGCTGGCCAATGCTAACTTAACTTCCTTTGGAAGCCAAAATATTTCTTTTTGCATTACCATGGAGCCAAACATTTATCTGAGAAATAAAATTATAAAACATTTAGAAGGGGATGCTATAATCACAAAAAGGCAACATGGGTTTCTGAGAAACAAGTCATGCCAGACTAATTTGATCTCTTTTTTTCATAAAATTACCAGCTTGGCAGATGAAGGGAACGTTGTGGATATTGCATACCTTGATTTCTGTAAGGCTCTTGACAAGGTTCCCCATGACATTCTTGCAAATAAGCTTGTAAAATGTGGGTTAGACAAGGTAACTGTTACATGGATTTGTAAGTGGTTGGCCGGCCGAACCCAAAGGGTGCTCAACAATGGCTCCTTTTCATCTTGGAGAGAAGTGACCAGTGGGGTCCCACAGGGCTCTGCCCTGGGGCCAGTGCAATTCAACATCTTTATCAATGACTTAGATGAAAGACTAGAGGGCATGCTTATCAAATTTGAAGATGACACCAAATTAGGAGGAATATCTAATACCCCAGTGGTCAATGACCTAAATAGACTAGAAAGCTGGGCCAAAGCTAACAAAATGAATTTCAACACAGAGAAATGTAAGGTACTGCACTTAGGGGAAAAATGAAATGCATAGATATAGGATGGGGGACACCTGTCTCAGTAAGACTACGGGTGAAAATGATCTAGGAGTCCACAAGTTGAACATGAGTCAACAGTGTGATGTGGCAGTTAACAAGGCCAATGTGATTCTAGGCTGCATCAATAGAAGTATAGTGTCTAGATCAAGGGAAGTAATAGTGCCACTATATTTTGCTTTGGTCAAGCCTCACCTGGAATACTGTGTCCAGTTCTGGGCACCACAATACAAAAAGGATGTTGACAAATTGGAGCGTATCCAGAGGAGAGAGACTAAAATGGTGAAGGGTCTGGAAATCATGCCTTATGAGGAAAGACTTAGGGAGCTGGGTATGTTTAGCCTGAGGAAGAAATGGTTAATGGGTGATATGATAGCCCTCTTTAAGTATTTGAAGGGGTGTCACACTGAGGATGGAGCAAGCTTGTTTTCTGCTGCTCCAGAGACTAGAACACAGAACAATGGATGCAAACTCCAGGAACAGAGATTCCACCTCAACCTCTGACAGTAAGAGCTGTTTGACAGTGGAACAAACTCCCTTGGAATGTGGTGGGGTCTCCTTCTGTGGAGGTCTTTAAACAGAGGCTGGACAGCCATCTGCCAGTGATGTTTTGATTGTGATTTCCTACATGGCAGGGGGTTGGTCTGGATGGCCCTAGTGGTGTCTTCCAACTCTACAATTCTATGATTCTCCTTTCCTCCTCCTCCTCCTCTTCCTCCATCATGGTAGTTCATATCAACATGTTAGTTTTTGACTAAAAATGGGGGAAATGGTTAAAATGTACACTTTAAACAAAGGAAATGGGAAGAGATTGTGGCACAATTAAGTAGAATAGAATTGTTTGTGGCTAATACAAGTTACTTCCGCCTTCTGCCTGTATTTGTTGTCCTGTGTAACCATAGCACTGATCAGGAATAGAGGAATTCATTGGTTTCTTCATATCTCCTGACCACAGTTCATTCACAGTCTTGCCAAGGCTGTAAACATAGTATTGTAACTTTAGCTGATGTCTGCTCCCATTAATCTTGAATTTATATCAAGCAGCAGCAGGGATTAGGTAGCAGGATTTTTGACATTTATATCCAAGACAATACAGAGACGCCATATAAGGCTTGAGGAAGTTCAAAAATTTAACATAATTGGGAGGAAGGAAGGAAGGAAGGAAGGAAGGAAGGAAGGAAGGACAGACGAGAGGGTAAATGGAAGTCAAAGAAGGATGTAGTTTGTTGGTGGCAGGCGGGTGTGGGACAAAGAAGAAGGTAAAGGAAAGGAAAGAGAATAGAAGGGATAAGGAGGGAGTTGTATACGGAAAGTATAAGAATGTAGTTTTGTAATAAGGAGGGAATTTAAAGAAAGAATAACAACAATGAAATCTCTCTTTCAAGATTTAATCTTTTTCATATCTAATGTTGTAATGCTAATTAGGGGATGTATGGGGACATATAGAACAAGAAGAGAAGATGAGAAGAAGAAAAATATATGAAGAAGTGAGAGGGTGGGTAGAGGTGATTCAATGTCTGTAGGTTGTACGATGTATGATATAGAATGGATGTATGTAATATGGTGACATTTTGACTTGAATGTTTTTTTTAATTGTTAATAAACTTTATAATAATTAAAAAAATTAACATGATCATTCTAATGTGTGTTGGCAAAAATCAGTCTCAGCTTTTGTAAAATTAGCATTGCTTTAGTCTGTATTTCTGCTTGTCTATGAACATGACAAACATTATTTTATTTTGTGCATATCCTGCCTTTTTAACAGTCTACCATGAACCATTTCCCCCCCATTTTGCGGATAAAATCACTCAGATTTGCTCTAACATGGACACTTATCTGATAAAATTCCAGTGGGTAGAACCCTGGCCCATTTTTGTCCAGTTGATTTTTTTCCAGTTTGTACAGCCAGAGGATCTGGACAGGATCCAGAGAGCTTCAAGAAAGGCAGATCTCTTCCGGCAGGCCTTCCCGGAATAGAACCTGCCCACATAATGCTTCCCCCACAAACATATATAAGCAAAGGCTCTGCCCACCATTATTTTATTATTGTGTTATTGTTTTTAGATTTTTTCGTCTGTAATTTTAATGGATAGAATTGTTTAATCCTTTTTTTAAGGGGGGGAGGGGAATTGTATATACTGTATTGTATTTTTAAAGGTTTGTGGTAACAAAAACTGGGATATAAATTAAAGTTTTATTATTTATTATTTTATTATTATAAGATCCTTGGAGAACCACTATATGTGTATTACATCCTTGTTCCTTCTGGCATATTTAACAGACCATGTGGTGACTAGTTGAATGGGTAGCTGGAGTGATTAAAACCTCTTTACAAGGCAGAGTTCCAGCATGCCTGTATAAGACTGTGGTAAAACTTCTTCTGAAGACAAACCAGCCATGGGTCCTACTATACTGGAGAACAATAGGTCAGTCTCCAACTTTCAATGTGGGGGGCAAAGATGCTAGAGTGTGTAGTGGCTTCTCAGTTCCAGAAGCTCCTGGAGAAGGCAGATTATCTGGATCTATTTCACTCTGGTTTCAGGCCTGGTTATTGGATGGAGACAGCTTTAGTTGCCTAGGTGGATGATCTATGTGGGAAACTTGACAGGGGGAGTGTGCTCCTGTTGGTTCTGATGAAACTCACAGTGTTTTTCAATACCATTGATCATGGTATCTTTTTGGGACAGATCACTAGGATGGGTCTGTTCCACAGTGGAGGTAACATTCCATAGTAGCACTGTTCTTTCCTGGAGGGATGCTCTCAGAGTCTGATGCTGTAGAATTCCTGTTTGACTCCTGTTTGACTCCTGGTTGTCCAGAATTCTGGAATCAGGTGTCACCGGTATGTTGTTGATACCCAGTTCTATTACTCCTTTCCATCTATCAGTTCAACAACTGTGCCTGTTCCTGGGGGATATGGCCACAATAACACATGGTTACATCTTGTTTGATTACTGTAATGTACTCTACAAAGGGCTGTCTTTCAAAGAAATTTCAGTTTACCCAAAGAGCTGCAGCCAGGGCTGTATCCCTGAACATATAACACCCTTGTTGCAATAGTTCCACTGTCTGCTGATCATTTTCAGTGAACAATCCAAAGTGTTGGTAATGACCTATAAAGCCATAAATAGCCTGGGTTAGGGCTATTAGAAGGCTCACATCTCTCTTTATGAGCGCATTTGAGTTCTAAGGTCTATTGGACAGTCCCACTATCTTCTCAGGCTCATTTGGTTGCAACAAAGGCCTTCTTGGCGGCTTCTCCCAGAATTTGGAACTCCCTTGCTAGGAAGGCTAAGATGGCTCCCTCCTTGGTCTCTTTTGAACAAATCAAGATGTTTGTTGTTGTTTTTGTCATCGTCAGACTTTTAGGAACTAGCTGGGATAGGCTTTTAAAGGCGTAGTCTTCCTTTTCTTGAATTCTGAAATCTGAAATATTCCAAATCCAAAACTGTCTATATGGGTGGCTGAGATAGTGACATCTTTGCTTTCTGATTATTCAGTGTATACAAACTTTGTTTCATGCACAAAACTATTAAAATAGTTTTTTTAATAGAAGGTAATAAAATTACCCTGTATTTATATAAGGTGTATACCAAACATAAATGAAAGTCATGTTTAGACTTGGATCTCCTCTTCAATATATCTCATTATATATATGCAAGAATTCCAAAATCCATTAAAATCTGAAATCCAAAACACCTCTGTTCCCAAGCATTTCATATAAGGGAGACACAATCTGTATTGGGGAAAAGCCAAGGTATAGATGAATATTACCATCACCATAATCATCATCTTCATTATGGCACGAGACCCATAAATTAGAAGATGTGTGCATGAGGATTTAAATGTGCAGTTAAGCAACTGGGAGATTGCCTGAGGACTGTCAGGCTTGATCATAAATTAGTCATGTGTTTGGCATGTACTCATTAAGTGTATTCTCTGTGTTCCCATGGGCCTTAGAGGATTTCCCATAGTAATGTGGTAAATAGAAGTGCTCTCTGTCTCTCTCTCTCTCTCTCTCTCTCTCTCTCTCTCTCTGCGGACATAAGTCCCTGTGAGGAAATATTTTGGTTCATATTTTCTTGCATTTTGGTCTTCTGTTTTCTGCCAGTGTGGAAATAGAACTAGTTTGACTTAAAAAAACCCAGTGCACAGAGGCTTCATGATTGCTTCTGTTTTCAAGCTTGATTAGTAGGAAATCATACCGTAAGGGAAAAAAAAACAGATACATTTATAATCAAAACTGTTTACAGAATAGTGCCATGTTTAATACTTTTGACAGAGGTGAGGAAACAATCTCCAAATGCTATGGCCTGCAACCTTCATTAGCTCTATCCTGAAGAGCCAGTGGTATGGGGTTGTGGGAACCTTACAACCAAAATATGAGGAGAGCCACATTTCATCTCTAGTGGGGAAGAGAGTTCTATAAATATGCAACATCCATCTTAATGCATCCTTTTCATGTTTAAGTTGTATAGATTTGGTGATTAGCTCATATTCACAGGACTCTTATGTTCAATTCCACAAATGCCAATAAGGCATGGAGACAGGTCAGACAATCTAGGTCTGCTGGATTCTTTATTTCATGATAATTAAAATGCACCGGTATAAAACCAAGTGGTTTTCTGGAGGAAGAACGAAAATAATGTTTCTGTAAGACTCTGTAATTCACAGGATGAGCAAAGCCACTTAGTAAACAAGTGTCCTTCAGTTATTTCCCCTTAGGCTTAGCTTTATGTTAGCAGAATTCAAAGGGACTTAATTTATTTTTCTAATAATGAATCCTGTTAAAACTTGATTTCCTGTTAAAATAGACTAGACTCATCTAGGTAGGTTAATAATGGAAATAAAGGATATTTAATCACAACAGAATGGTTACGCCTATTGTATAATTACTATTACTAGTATAACTGCTACTACTTGCTGTAGATGTACTTTTGTAGCCACAGGCACATTTTTATCTTATTTCTTAAATTTAAGCACATAATAAGGACTTCATAAATCTTGAAAGGCTTTTTTCTGCTTTGTTGAGAATGGAGGCAATTTTTATTTTTGGGTAACTTATATTTTGCATTTCTGATAAAAATGTGTTGTATTCAAGCAGGCTAATAATACATTTTTTTTAAAAAAATTGGAACAGTGACATCAATAAACACAAAAGTGTTGTGATTAATAGTGTTGGGATGAGACTGGGAAGATCCAGGTTCAAAACCGTTCTCAACAAGAAGGTTGTTGTTGTTGTTGTTATGTTTATTTATATCCCACCTTCCTCCCAGTACAGGGATTTAAGGTGGCTGCTGCTGCTTGAAAAAATAACCTAAAGAGGGATCAGTGGAAGGACAGAGGATGGTGCCCATGCTAAAGCAAAGAACCAGACTCTGAGTAGAGAATCCCAGCAAGAAAGAGCTGGAAAGATAGAGGAGTTTAGTGGATGGACTCTGCTATTTTTTTCTTCTAATAGTTTTAGTGTAGAATTTGTTGGTTGCTAATAAAATTGGATGGGATTTGGAAGAACCAATATATAGAGACTAGTTTAAAAGAGAATAGATCAATAAAAGGTATGAATATGTTAATAGTGGCTTGAACGTCAGTTTACCTTTGCATTTGTGGATGGGACTGAGACCCTATGCAAGCTCCCACCAAGCTTCCACAGCCCCTGGCATCCATTCCCATGCTGTTATGGAAGGCTCTTCCATGCTCTAGAACAGCTTTATGAGGAGCATGGAGAGCCATTGGGCAAGGAAGAAGGGCCCAAAGTTGACTCCTTCCCTTCCTCCGTAGGCATATCCCATGAGTTCTGCTGGCTCTAATCCAGGAAAGGTTTGGCTCCAGTCCAAAGAACAGGATTTCAAAGGTTGATTCCAGAGTAGCAGGAAGCAGAATTTCCATGATCAGAAAGGAAAGGATATTTCCCTCTTTCTTTGCAGATCCTGAAACTCTGCTGTAAAGCACTGAGGGCTCCCCCAAGCAGTGAGCAAAGTGGTGGTGGGCACTGTGAGGAGAAGGAAAAATACTACCCATTACCTTCCTCTAGAAGATGGTCTGCTAGATCTCAGTTTCTTCTCGTCCATTTGTAGAGCATCAGCCCTGAGATCCAATCTGCACTGCAGAAATAATGCAGTTTGACATTGCTTTAACTGCCTTGGCTCAATGCTATGGAGTTCTGGGATTTGTTGTTTTTTGAGATATTTAGCCTTCTCTGACAGAAAGCTCTGGTGCCACAATAAATGACAAATTCCAGAATCCTATAGCATTGAGCTATGACGGTTAAAGTAGTTTAAAACTGCATTACTTCAGTAGTGCAGTTGCAGCCACAGGGAACTGACTTATATTTGTACACTGCTGAAACAGCCATGGCTTGGGCTACAGCACTGTCCCCCTTTCCTAAGTGCACTAGATTTAATATCAGTTTAGAAATGTTTAGTGATGGAGCCTTTCTCTCAATATTTCGCCTCAACAAGAATAGTTTCTAAAATAAGTTTATCATGAAGTGATTTCATTGTGATGAAGGGGTGGCTCCCATGAAGCTTTCCTGGATAAACAGGTTACTTTTCATGTGTTGACATGCATTGATTGGAAAAACTGAATGTAAAAATGCAGGAAGTATGTCTGTTGTTGTTTTTTTAAAAAAAGTCCAAGACAGAAGACTTTGCCTGTTGTGCATTTGGGTGCTACGAAGACTGGAATGAAAGCAAGTTTTGATAATTAATTGTTGGTTGTTAAATTTTTACTCAGAAAAATAATGACCTTCCTGAGTTAGTTTTACTACACACTTTCAATAATAAGAAGATTACCAAGGCCTCACACTACTGTTATTTCATGCAACCACTGTAATATTAAAAATTGATGCTTCCAGCATGTACAGTGCGCCCTTTGTTTATGTGGGGGATCCGTTCCAGACTCCCCGCATAAAACAAAAAACACTATGCTCGAACCCCATTTAAATGAATTGGGCTGAAAGCTGTGTAAAGTACGCCCACGTATAATGCGGGCACACTGTATTCAATTTCATACAAATATAATGATAATGCTCTGAATTTCACCATCCAGAATTGTCCTTGCCTACAAGACAGAAACTCATACCTATTTTGAATTAAATTCACTAATAGCTTACTGTATGCTGATGACACCCAAATATATTTCTCCATGTCTTGGTCATCAGCAATGACGACAGATGGTATCTCTCCCCTCAATCAGTGCCTTGAGGCAATAATGGACTGGATGAGGGAAAATAAGCTCAATTTGAATCCAGATAAAATGGAGGTACTTACGGTAGGGGCCCTAAAATCATGTATTGGGTTGCAACCTCCAGTCCTAGAAGGGTTCATGCTCCCCTTGAAGGACTGTGTTCGCAGTCTGGGAGTGCTTCTTGATCCCTCGCTTCATATGAGAAATCAAGTGCAAGTGATCGTCTAGAGCTCTACATGGCTTGGGTCCAACCTATTTGAGGGATCTCCTGCTTCCATATAATCCGGCCCGCACCCTCAGGTCCTCTGGGAGGAATCTATTGCAGCCTTTAAAAACCAGACTAACTGCTACCTCCCAGAGGGCCTTCTCTGCAATTGCTCACAAACTATGGAACGGTCTGCCGGACAAGATCTGTCAAATTGCCAGCTTAGACAGCTTTTAAAAAGCTGTCAAGATGGATCTCTTCCAGCAGGCCTTTCCTGAATAAAAGTGCCTGGCCACAGAATGACTGCCCCTCACATCATGTATCAGCCCACCGCTCTGTCCTCGATGTATTTTTATTGTGTTTTTAATAGATGTTTTAATTGTAACTTGTTTAATCCTTTTTTAAGGGGGGGATTTGGGACTTTAACATGTTGTAAGCTGCTTTGATTGTCTTGTCACAGAAAAGTGGGATATAAATAAAAGTTTTATTTATTATTATTATTTATTAGAGCGCCTGTTATCATCTTTGGCTGATATGCCAGCTGCACCCTTTGCTGGAATTGGATGACCTCAAAACTGTAGTACATGCACTGGTAACCTCAAGACTTGATTTTTGCAATGCGCTCTACATGTGGATGCCCTTGTGCCTAGTCTGGAAACTTCAACTGGTACAGAATATGGCAGCCAGGTTGATTACAGGAACAACTAGGAGTGACCATATTACACCAATACTGAACTCACTCCACTGGCTGCCTATTAGTTTCTGGGCACAGTATAAGGTGTTGGTTATAACCTTTAAAGCCCCACATGGCTTGGGCCCAACCTATTTAAGGAATTGCCTGCTTCCATACAATCCACCCTGTGCACTCAGATCATCTGGGAGGAATTTATTGCAACCTGTAAGGACTAAACTGAAGGCGACCTCCCAGAGGACCTTCTCTGCTGTTGCTCCCACCCTATAAAATGGCCTGTCAGATGAGATCCGCCAAATATCCAACTTAGCTTTAAAAAAAGCAGTCAAGATGGATCTCTTCGGGCAGGCCTTCCCGGAATACGCCCCAGCTACATATCGATTCCCCATACTTGGAGTATTCTGTATTTGTACAATCTCGGCCATGATGAGTTTGCCCACTGCTTTTGTGCTATGCTATCGTGTAATTTTAATATAAATGTGTTGATTTTAATGTTTGAATTTTAATCTTAGAATGGTTTAATTCCTTTTAAACGGGGGTTGTATATATTTAAATTACTGTTATCTCTGTACATCTGTATTGTTTTAATTGTTGGAAGCCGCTTTGATTGCTTTTACAAATAAGCGGGATATAAATAAAAGTTTTATTTTATTTTATTAACAACAGTAGGGATTTGCTCATTCTACATTTGCCTGCATGGCATCCTGTTCGACTTTCTCACATTACTATGATGATCTTACGAGGCAGCTATAGGAAATGTCTTTCTTTTTCATCCTATTCAGCCATAATTTTCTATAAGCCCTACCCAAGGAGCACAGATTGCATGTATGTGTAGGCTAGCGCTACACAATTCTATCTACTTTTGTTAAGAAACATATTCATTGGGCACTTAGCGATGAAAATATAATCCACTGTACTTTTCACAAAGAGAGAACTTTCTACAAAGAATACCAACCAATAGTCAAGGATATAAAAAAGAAGAATGAAGCACAGGTGAATATCATCTCAGAATCTTTATAAGTACGTTCAATACTCCAGGCATTGACACATGCCAAGACACTTCTGCTGAGCCTGCAAGGACAAAGTTCTCCACACAAATAATCTCTCCCTCACCACTGGGGGGAAGATCATATCGCAGAGCAAGACCTGTGTAGGTCTTCCATCTCCCCCATCCCTGTTCTTGGAACAGTATGGTTACCCAAGGCATTCCTTGCTTTGGAAGGAAGTCTCAGTGACCTTTATATCCAAGAGGCTGTCACAGTTCTCTTCGCATGGAATACAGGTAAGCCCTCAAAATGGGTCAGGGAAGATAATAGGAAGCATAGCCATCCTTATAAGTAAACTTGGCTCTAGCCATTGAAGCTCAAAACTTATGAATGACTTTTTTCTTCTTCATTTTTTTTTTTTTTTTGCAGGATAAGGTCCAGAATAAAAGGTCCAGAACAAAAGAAAGAGAAGATGC
Source organism: Sceloporus undulatus (assembly GCF_019175285.1). NCBI lineage: Eukaryota > Metazoa > Chordata > Lepidosauria > Squamata > Phrynosomatidae > Sceloporus > Sceloporus undulatus. The sequence continues at coordinate 290,900,443 of NC_056522.1, read as the reverse complement.
CACCACAATCTGAGCATAGTTCTCTACAACACATGTATGAATACTGCTTGCAAACCACACAGTCTTACCCTAACAGATGACTCCCAGCAAGACTCAGTGGGAGAATGGAGTGCAAGGATACTACAGTGGACCCTTGTTATACGCTGGGGTTTGGTTCCAAGATCCCCCGTGTATAACAAAATCCGTGTATGCTCAAGTCCCATTAAATATAATGACATAGCAAAATGGTGTCCCTTATAAAAAAATGGAAAATCAAGGTAAATTTATACTTTTTTGGAACATTTTCAAACCATATATGCTTGAATCCCTGTATAAAAAATCCGTGTATAAGAAGGGCCGACTGTACTAGACACACTGAGTAGATAGTATGCTTTTTTAGTCACTCAACTATCCCTAATGGTTGTACCTCTTACCTATTATGATCTTAATATTTTTTTTCTCTCCACAGTCCACAAAGAAGCCCTTCTATGAATCAATATCTTTTCAATCCTCAAGGCCTTATAGGTAGGGTTGCCATAGGTCAGGACCTCCAAACCGGGACAAATGTAGGACAAGATTTTCAAATGCAGGACACTTTTTTGTGTCCTACATTTGAATAGGAGCCTCGCTGAGGGGAGGCTTTCCCTCCCGGCCTGGGCTCTGGCCTTGCAGCAGCAGCGGTG